>NC_079523.1:18278396-18358351 GCF_003711565.1 Takifugu flavidus | reverse complement strand
ACCGATCCGCCTGTCGATCTCCCGCTCCATTCTTCCCCCACTCGTGAACAAGACCCCGAGGACTTTAAACTCCTCCACTTGGGGCAGGATCTCCTCCTTTACCCGGAGAAGGCACTCCACTTTTTTCCGGTCGAGAACCATGGCCTTGGATTTGGAGGTGCTGATTCTCATCCCAGCCGCTTCACAGGCGGCGGCGAACCGATCCAGTGATAGTTGGAGGTCACGGGCCGATGAAGCCAACAGGACCACATCATCCGCAAAAAGCAGAGACGCGATCCTGAGGTCACCAAACCAGATCCCTCAACACCATGACTGCACCTAGAAATTCTGTCCATAAAAATTATGAACAGAATCGGTGACAAAGGGCAGCCCTGGCGGAGGCCAACCTCACCGGAAACGAGTTCGACTTACTGCCAGCAATTCGGACCAAACTCTGACACCGATCGTACAGGGAGCGGACAGCCCGTATCAGCGGGCCCGACACCCATACTCTCGGAGGACCCCCCACAGGACCCCCGAGGGACACGGTCGAATGCCTTCTCCAAGTCCACAAAACACATGTGGACTGGTTGGGCAAACTCCCATGCACCCTCGAAGACCCTGCTGAGGGTGTAGAGCTGGTCCACTGTTCCACGCCCAGGACGAAAACCACATTGCTCCTCCTGAATCCGAGGTTCGACTATCCGGCGGACCCTCTCTCCAGTACCCCTGAATAGACCTTACCAGGGAGGCTGAGGAGTGTGATCCCCCTATAGTTGGAACACACCCTCCGGTCCCCCTTCTTAAAAAGAGGGACTACCACCCCGGTCTGCCAATCCAGCGGCACTGCCCCCGATGTCCACGCGATGTTGCAGAGTCGAGTCAACCATGACAGCCCTACAACATCCAGAGCCTTAAGGGACTCTGGGCGGATCTCATCCACCCCCGGGGCCTTGCCACCGAGGAGTTTTTTAACTACCTCGGCAACTTCAGCCCCGGAGATACGAGAGCCCATCTCCAGGTCCCCAGGCCCTACTTCCTCACTGGAAGGCGTGTTGGTGGGATTGAGGAGGTCCTCGAAGTATTCCTTCCACCGATCCACAACATCCCGAGTTGAGGTCAGCAGCACACCATCACCACTATACACAGTGTTGACAGTGCACTGCTTCCCCTCCTCAGACGCCGGATGGTGGTCCAGAACCTTTTCGAGGCCGTCCGAAAGTCGTTCTCCATGGCCTCACCGAACTCTTCCCATGCCCGAGTTTTTGCCTCGGCAACCGCCGTAGCTGCGCTCCGCTTGGCATGCCGGTACCCATCTGCTGCCTCAGGAGTCCCACAGGCCAGTAAGGCCCGATACGACTCCTTCTTCAGCTTGACGGCATCCCTCACCGCTGGTGTCCACCAGCGGGTTCGGGCATTGCCGCCACGACAGGCACCAACCACCTTGCGGCCACAGCACCGGTCAGCTGCCTCAACAATGGAGGCACGGAACACGGTCCACTCGGACTCAATGTCCCCCGCCTCCCCCGGGACATGGTCAAAGCTCTCCCGGAGGCGTGAGTTGAAGCTTCTTCTGACAGGGGACTCTGCCAGGCGTTCCCAGCAGACCCTCACAACACGTTTGGGCCTGCCAGGTCTGTCCGGCATCCTTCCCCACCATCGGAGCCAACTCACCACCAGGTGGTGATCAGTTGACAGCTCCGCCCCTCTCTTCACCCGAGTGTCCAGAACATGCGGCCGCAAATCCGATGACACAACCACAAAGTCGATCATCGATCTGCGGCCTAAGGCGTCCTGGTGCCAAGTGCACATGTGGACGCCTTTATGTCTGAACAAGGTGTTCGTTATGGACAATCTGAGACGAGCACAGAAGTCCAATAACAAAACACCACTCGGGTTCAGATCAGGGGGGCCGTTCTTCCCAATCACACCTCTCCAGGTCACACTGTCATTGCCAACGTGAGCATTGAAGTCACCCAGGAGGACGAGGGAGCCCCCAGAAGGGGCACTCTCCAGCACTCCCTCTAAGGACTCCAAAAAGGGTGGATACGCTGAACTGCTGTTTGGACCATAGGCACAAACAACAGTCAGGATCCGTCCCCCCACCCGAAGGCGAAGGGAGGCTACCCTCTCATCCACCGGGGTAAACTCCAATACACAGGCACTGAGCTGGGGAGCAACCAGAATTGCCACCCCTGCCGTCGCCTCTCGCCATCGGCAACTCCAGAGTGGTAGAGAGTCCAACCCCTCTCAAGAAGACTGGTTCCAGAGCCCTTGCCGTGCGTCGAGGTGAGGCCAACTATATCTAGTCGGAACTTCTCAACCTCGCGCACCAACTCAGGCTCCTTTCCCACCAGAGAGGTGACATTCCATGTCCCTAGAGCCAGTTTGTGCAGCCGGGAATCAGACCGCCAAGGTCCCTGCCTCCGGCTGCTACCCAAAACACAATGCACCCGACCCCCTTGGCCCCTCCTGCAGGTGGTGAGCCCACGGGAAGGGGGTTCCATGTTGCCTCTTCGGGCTGCGCCCGGCCGGACTCCATGGGCAGAGGTCCGGCCACCAGGCGCTCGCCAACGTGCCCCACCCCCAGGCCTGGCTCCAGGAGGGGGCCCCGGTGACCCGCATCCGGGCAAGGGAAACTTGGTACCAAAGTTGTTTAGCATCATTAGGGGGTCCTGGGCTACGCTTTGTCTGGTCCCTCACCTAGGACCTGTTTGCCATGGGTGGCCCTACCAGGGGCATATAGCCCCAGACAACGGAGCTCCTGGGATCATTGGGACACGCAAACCCCTCCACCACGATAAGGTGGCAGCCCAGGGAGGGGCAGAACAAACTCATATATGTTATTAATGCCACTGTTTTCCATTATGTTGGTGATGCAGGTCCAGCACACTGATGTTCTCAGAAAGAACCAGGCAGGAGAACCGGGACCCGGGACACATAATACAGATCAAGATGCGGATGTTACACGGGTCAGAAATCGATATAAATTAATAGTGAAAATGTGCATTTTAAGAACTTCCCAGCAGGGGGCAGTAAAACGGTGTTTTTCTGCCACTAATATACAGATTCTTTATTCTAGTCACCAGATCACATTATAAATATTACACAGAGATTTTGGCACCCAGAATCAGACTCAATGTAAAACTTTGATCATTTAAAAAACAACAACAACCTTTTGAAGTAATTGACATGGTGGGAAGGTCAGCACTACTGTTCCAGTCTTGGTCAGGGGTGTCAAACCAGTGTGGAATCTTTACTTTTCTGCATGACATAAATACATACACCATACATTTAGATTAGCGTGGCTACACATTCTCATACCTCCCCGTTAGCTTGTGAGACCCTTCCCTTCGTTGGTCCAGGACTCCTCAGAATTTGAGCCACATTCCTTCCCTGCCTTGCCCACTGTGACTATTCAGCCTGCTGCAGCCTCGCCCTCGCCTCCTGCTGCCCCTCCGGAGACCAGCGTTGGCCAGCACAGGGCCCGGGCCCTCAGGATCGGGGCCCAGATATCAGAGCTCAGTAACCTGCTTCCCAGCCAGCCCTGCTCCGAGCAGGAGCTACGAGCTCTGCGGCACAACCTTTTGCACCTGGCGACTATTCTGAAGGTACCCCGAGTGGATCTCCGGGTGTTTCTGACCACCACATGTGCCCTGACACTTGCGCTCTCCCCCAGAACGACCTTTCTCTGTTGAGACCCTCCTCGCCACAGGAGACTCTGGTTTAGAAGAAGTCCTGGGAAGCTTTGACTTCCTGTCACATGACATCAACGCAGACGAAGACGCTTCCTGTTTGGGTACCCTCAGAAAACCCGGGTGAGTTTGAGGCACCCGAACAGCAAACGGACAATAAAACCACGGGGTAACCGCCTCTTTTTCTTTGGTGAAACGACGTCAGGTCTTTCCTGGAGCTGGACGGCGCATGGCTGACGTCGGGGGACGACGGTCTGGACCAGGCTCTTGAAATTCACCTGGACATTTGCTGCATCCTCCTACAGGTACAGCAAGCTCAGTCCTCACCGCTCTGAAAGGTCCTCGCACACACGGATTGGTGTCTATTTAGCCTTTGCAACCTTTTCGCTGTCATTTTAACGCTGCTATGAACACGGAGAGGGACGGGGCAACACCTCCGCCCAATCACAGAGCTGCAAGTCATTGCTTGTCTTCAGTTTTGAGTTCAGTAGTGCTGACAAGGGGAGCGAGGAGCTTGGGCCTGGACGCCATCCTAACTGCTGCACCGTGATCTTTCCCCAGAGGATGAGGGCGACCCGCTTCCGCCCCAGCAGACAGGAGCTACTGCAGGAACTCTCTCTCCAGGCTGAAGCGCTGCAGCGCGTCAGCCACCTCCTGCTGGAGAAGAACAAGATCTCTTCCACTGACAGTTCGTACAAGTCGTTTTGATCCGCACGTTTACACGGAATGGTTTTGAATGTGATCTTCCTCAGTCCTGCCGCAGGTCCAGAGAACCAGGGAGGTCCTGCTGTTCTGGGAGGCCTGTGTGAGCGGCAGCAGCAGCTCCCCCTTCCTCTGTGACGCTGACAGCTTCTGCGCTACGCTGAGGAAATGTTTCACGCACAAGGTGGAGGCCAAGCAGCCGGGCCAGGCGGAAAAAGGTGCTCTGCGCACGTGGGAACGCCGCCGATAAAGCTGCTGCTGCTTTAACTGATGTGGAACGTGGTATCCATTGTGCCGCAGTGTTCTCCCGGCTGCTGGGGCAGCTCCAGGCGCCGTGTCGCACGGGCCGGACCTCCGGCCCGTCTGCTGCCCCGACAGGGTCACGCTCTTCCAGCTGTCGGCGTACCTGAGGCGCTGGGGCGTCCAGGACCTGGGCGCACACATCACACGCCTCTCCAAAGAAGGTCGTCTAACATTTCGGACGTCTCGACCGGGCGGTGCGGGTCTTTACTAATGGTAGTCCCGGCAACAGAAGGCGCTGACCCAATGTGTGCGTGTGTTTCAGAGCGCATCCTCTCAGCTCTGAGGAGCCCCAAAAGGAGGCGGACCCTGAACAAGCTTAGGGGCCAGCTGGTGGCAGAACTCCTGCCCCTGGGGTGCACGCTGCAGACCCTCGCCGCCCTGCAGGTGGACGCCAACCACAAAGTCAGTAGAGCTGCCTGCAAGTGTCTCTGCAGAGCCGCCGGCGTCCAAACCTTCAGGAACAAGGTGTTTATTGAGGTCCAGTCCTGTTGAATCCTTTTAGCCGGCAGCATTGTCAGAGAAAAGGGCGTTACACACGGTATTTAACCGAGTCTACCTCCGTGCTTCCCTCTCAGGCTGTTATTTATTACACTGAGAGTTTGAAAAGTGATGATATTCAAACCCAACAAGGCTCCTGTTTGGCTCTAAAGTGTCTCAAGGTAGTGAAAACGCTCAGAAATGTACGTTCAACACCAACTGCTGAACAGGTCTCTCAGGTGTGTGTGTGTGTGTGTTTCCAGGCGACGGAGAGCGTGGACCACATCACAGAGATGTGCAGGGCGACAGATGGAGCTCTCCGCAGCGCTGCTCGAGAGACCGTCCTCTCCTTTGGTACAAACATGAGCAATTTCTCATTTAATTTGCACTTAAACACACTAAACCTTCTTTGACGTCCTGTAGGTAAAAGGGGGTTTCAGGCCTTCCAAAGGATGGAACAGCTCCACATTGCTGTGGAGGAGGCTGTCTACATAAACCAGGAGACGGAGATCACCGTTCTATAGGGGATCTCTGCGGCTCGGACGAATTCACTCGTCATAATGACGATTGCTTTTTAAAACTCGCCCTAACCCCGAGGATCCTTCTGCCCTTTTCCTGCAGCTACAGCAAATGTAAAGCTTCATTCGTGTTGTTGTGACCGCCATTAAGACTGATGATAAACGTACTACCTGTACTACTGAGAGGTTCTTCTTCTTTCTCTGCTCCTGCGGCATTACAGGCAGCTGTCGCCCTCTAGCGGCTGCACGGTGAAAGTGCTCGCCAGGAGTCGCTGAACAGGCTGTGTGTGTGCGTGGTGTGTGTGCGCGTTTGATTGTTCAAGAATGTGTTATATAGTGTTTAAATCGATATAAACAGCTGGGCAGAACATAGAGAGGACTTGTTTTTTTGTTCCAATAACCCCAGGTAAACAATCTAGTGGTTTAAAACAGCCCCCCTGAATAGCAGAATAGTATTATATAAATAATTATGGTTATAATTATGATTATAATCACGGATCAAACTTCAGAGGATTCATCTCGTGTCCTGCTGAGATCTGCTCACACCACCGTGAAACACGCTGAGAAGAAAACCTTTATTTAAATTAAAACCAAAACTATAGTGTAGATTTGAGCAAAAATAACACTGTGACAGGAGCCCCCCCCCCCCCCCACCACACACACACCTGTAGAATCACTTCATCCTGTGTCCTACAGCTGACAGCACTTGCAGCAATGACACACAAGGAAAACGAGCATCGTGGCGTTAAACAAAGCCCTCGAACAGCAGCACGATGAGGACGAATGCAGATCAGGAACCTTGTGCATCATCACGTCACGCTCATCAAAGAAATCCATCCTTATTGCACACGCAGCCACACCTCAGGACCTCTCTACCGGCGGGAGCAAGGGGGTCGGATACTGATGGGACTGCTGGATCCACAACAACACGCTGGTCTGTGATCAGCAGATGCACCGGCTGGAAGCAAAAGCCGTCATTAGTCCGTGTCCTCCACGCGTGGGAGACCAAAGATGGACAGGACTAATCCCACCGGAGCGTCTCCCAGGACCAGCAGGCTTCCAGCAGCGTGACGCTTTCTAGCATTGGGAAATGTCCACACTGTAAATTCTGTGGCGACGGGCCTTTGGCTCGGTCCAATCCACCATGTAGGGGGGTGCAATGGGAAGATTTTGGTGCACTTGTGGCAGTCACAGTAAATGAATGAGCCCAATCCTGTGCGTCCCAGGTGGACGCACCCCATTCCCCCGTCGTCACACACCACTGGACACATCGTCCCTCTCCCACATGAAATTCGAGAGACTCGACAGCATGGAAAAACACCCCCGTTAACCCCAACACCCGCTCTGCTACTCTAAACTTTGGCCAAGCATCCGCCGTGCAGTCGTTTCCTCCGTCCAGCCAGCGTCCACAGCACGGCCGAGTCCTGCCAGACGCCGTAACCCCCCCCCCTCGCCACGATCGTTCATCTGAACCGCCTCTAAGTCCCGACGATCACTGGGTTGTGGGCTGCGTCTGGGAGGGCAGCATCTTGGCAGTGGTAGAGGAAGCAGTTGCCCCAGCAACTATAGCAGAGGAGGAAGAGGGCAGCCAGGAAGACCAAGGCACAGATGGTGCAGGGCTTCCTCTCCAGCAGGAAGCTCAGCAGGTAGAAGCCCATGAACATGGAGTGGTTGAACCACAGCGCGCTGGGTTGAGCGGCTTGGGGATGAGCAGCACAGGAAGTAGCCACTGTAGACAATACATGGTTGAGCCGCACTCTCTGGGATGCTGACCGAAGTGAGGCGTTTCACAAAGATTCCACTTGCAATGGGGGGGGGGGGAGTCTATCCAACAGCACTGGGATGATGGAGGAACAGTTCACAGAATCCAGACGTCAGCGTGCTCGGGTCGTACCTGGGAACAGCACAGGGAAAGGTCTGAGGACCACAAAACCTCTCAATCGTGGGAAATATGGAACCCTAATAAGGTTCTTGCTCCACAGCCATTGTACCGCAGAATTATGAAAAGTGCTCATTTTAATTTGAAATATCCCTTTAAATGCTGCCGAGAACTGAAGAGAAAGTGAACCCACCAGGAACCGTGACAAAATGCTCATTTTATGAGCAACAATCTGAGATGCTTTGACCGCGTAGCCAAAGGTTTCGTGTGGATTAATTCCACATTAAGTGTCCCATCTACATCCCTCACTTATTTCTCCAAAAATAATCGCCGTGCTAGCGATGTTAGCATTAGCACACACACACACATACTCATAAAATATTAAATCTCAAACGATGTACAATAGTGCAACATTAAATCTCAATGTTAGAAGTACTTAAGAAGTGAATTACATCTGGCTGGATAATTATCAGGAACACTGGCGGCCTCTGCTGACCCAGTGGAAGAGTGCAAAAAGCTTACAGCACCTGGTATTCCCAGGCGGTCTCCCATCCAAGTACTAACCAGGCCCGACCCTGCTTAGCTTCCGAGATCGGACGAGATCGGGCGTTCTCAGGGTGGTATGGCCGTAAGCGAGAGCAGGTGCAAGAAAATGGCCTTTTGAAGTTAATACACTCAAACTTATTTTCTTGAAACACTTATTCCGGTGGAGGTTGTCCATTTTGCTTTGTCACAGTCCAAACCTCAATGTTGGAGCAGCCTCCAATCCATTCCCCCCAAAAAGAAAAGGCTATATAGCCTATGAGCGCCATATCATCAAATCTTCCTAGAACGGCTCTTGGATGAGAGGTGAAACGCCTTCAAAAAAATCAAACAAGATTCAACTCCGATAAATGAAATCAACTTAAAAGCAATGTGCCATGGCCGGGAGCTAAACGGCCCTAAACCGTTTCCCATTCATTTTCAATGGTCGTGCTAAACCACTACGGACGCAATATATTTCCGGCCGCTATCATCCCGTGGCGCTGTTCTGCCGTTTCTATGAAGAGCGGCTCCTCTCCGGAGGATCGGCCATTCTTGGTTCATTCTTTGGTAAACTTCGCTGAAGGTAAGTTTGGGCTTGATTTCCTACTAAATTAATGAGGAAACTTTTCGTAATTGTGCATAGTCTGTGGTCAATTTTGTCCTAAATTAGCAAGGAACGTGTTATAATTGGCCCTAAATTATAATGTACTGTATTTGTCATGCTACAATATACTCATATTTTGTCAAGCTAGTTTTTCATAAATTAAATTACACGATAGTGATGAAAGAACTTGTTCATATTTTATATTCAAGTAACCGATTTACTTGTCGTGGCACTGAAATCTTGGTATTATTATTATTATTACTATAATTATTATTAGTAGTAATATTAGTAGTGGTAGTATTACATTTTATTACATCAAATGTGTGTTTTTGTTTCCAATGCCTTTGAGAGGGGATACTGTCCTCCTGCCCCCCCCCACCATGTTCTCTCTCACACACACACACAGACGCACACCACCTACACACACACACACACACCATCACTTTCCAGTCTTTTCCTCACTAGCCACACCAGGTACTGACCTTCTGAACTCCTGAATCGACACCCCAACAACCTTGATCTTACACTTTCACACCTACATGATAATTGCATGTGTGCGCACACTCACAAACACAGACACACACACACAGACACACACACACAAACACACACACACACACGCACACACACGCACACACACACAGAGCTTTACACATGGTACCACACTTATCTTTTACTGGCCTAAGATTCCTTTGATCACATTTATCAGGTGTGATTTGAAAAATGGGTGGAACTGTTTTATCAGTGTCTAATAAAAATGAGAAAATTAATAGACATTTTTCCTTTATGTCAGCTCAACATGCAGAAGCAATTCGCCTTTTTCCCTGGGAAACTTCGGGTCGTGTTCCGCAAGGGGCCTCTTGGGTTTCTCCTCCAGGAGCCATCTGATGAAGCCAAACGGGTGAGTTCCACTCCTCAGGACAAGTCTGCGGCCATGAGGGAGGACCTCGTACGGCAGAACGCTTTGGCCGTCATCCGACAAAGAGGGGGGGATCCCTCAGATAAGATGGAGGTGCAGGGAGACTATGTCCTGCAGTTTGGTAAATATAAAGTCATTCAGATGGCTTTTGCAGAATGACGTAGGATCCACCGTGTATCTGATCAAGAACGTGCAGAGCGAGGAGGCAGCAGGTCTCTGTATGGCTGACAGCCACAGTAAGGACAGCCTCCAGTCATTTGTGAGTTATGCCCTCAGTTTCCAAGAAATCCAGGCTCTCCTCACTTATGAGGCCGGAAGAGGGGATGGAGTGACTGCCTCATCTGAAGACGACCAGCTGGTTGGATTTGGTGCCCGAGCCAAGAGCAGGTGGAAGGAGATCTGGGACAGCAGAGGTGATGGCTATGCTGATTTTGTCATAGGCAGGCGCTGCGTTCCAGGCACACGAATGTCCAGGTTGCAGCAGAACCTGCTGAAGAGGCAGCAGCCCACCACATCTTCCACACCTGCTGAGCATCCCATGAAGGCCCCAGCTGAGCCCCTGGGTATGCTCATTCCTTCATGTGACAAGTTCAACTTTGGAAAAGGTTTTTTTCTTTTCTACTAATAACCTGTAGCCGGTATTTTTGTCTTTAACACAGCCATGGAGGAGGACGTGGAGATGGAAAGGGAGATGCTGAGCATCCATAACTCTGATCTGCAAGTCCAGAGCTGTAAAACACCGTTACCACATTTATTTCATGTCAGACAAACAAAGTCCATGCCGTATCTGATTTCTGTGTTTTTCTTTTCATCTGTGTGCAGATGCTATGCCAGTAGCAGCAGCCGCCCTGCCGAGAGTGCCACCAGGAGCAAAGACAGGTTTCTGAAAAATAGGTTTCAGAGCTGGAGTTCCGTTCCTTTCCATGAAGAATTCCTCTCCAAATCTGAAACTTATCTTATTATTTTTGTGTTCTTGATGTTCCAGCGGAGTTCCTGTAATATTACTCTTCATATGTTGGTGTGATAATAACCGTGGTGAGGACTATGAATTGATCCGTGCAATGATGAACTGATATTGACTATGAGGAGGAGGGTAAGTGTTTGTTTTTGTTCTCTTTGCATGCTTCGTTGAAAAACAGTTTCGATGCACGGGGTACGAACACGCGAATGCATGTTTGTTGACCGAGTCACAATGCTCCTCCTGCTCGGCCTCGAGAGCGCTGATTAACATTGTCATTTCAATTGGTGTGAATGAGACCATTATACTGTTTTCATTTGAATGATGTAAAATTCTAAAAAGCAGGAGGAGTAACGATAAGGCTGCTTGAATTTCTACTAATAACTAATCACAACTCATTGAATCTGAACTGACTAAACTAATGTTGTCTTTTAGTTCCATCTGCCACACGCTCCAAAGCCCCACCTGGAGATACCGCTGAGCTACAGGCATCACTAGTTGATGGTAAAAACATTGTAATTCTGTTCATCCAATCAAGTGTTCTGCTAACTGCAGCTGCCTTAAATAAAGTCATTTCATTTTTGAAAATGACCGTACCTGCAGCTGTTCCAGCTTCACCAGGTGTGAAGAGGAAGAGACCTGTGCCCCTCCCCCCACAGCTGGCCTTCCTGGTGACAGAGACAGAGGGTCTCACAAAGGTAGAGGAGCCCCACTCAACTTCAGGGATGTTTCCTTTTCTTTTATTTAGGGCTGATGAACAACCTGATGTCTCTGTAATGTCCAGCTGACTGTTCTTTCCATGTTGTCATCAGGTGAAGTGACTGTAATTTCTTAATAGCAAGTCTGCACTTGTTTTCAGGACCTGACTCTTGCACGGCACAGACCTCTGACGGCAGAGTGCCTCCTTTGACGGACTCTACCCAAGACCAAAAGAGTGGGATGTTAAACCATGTACATTTCCCCCATTCCGTGGGGTGTTGAACAATAATAAAGTGTCCCGGGGTAATTCAAATTGACACGATTCTTTGTCACTGACATGGAAAAAATCTGAGGTGTGAGCTCTGGAATGAAACCAAGTGTCCGAGGCGCGTGTGTGTTTCCTTGTATCGTGTGTTTATATCATGTGAGGGCGGGGGCACTGAAATTGTCTCTCAGTAATGATAACTTTATGTTGTTCAACTGTCTTCTTTACTTTATCCTAGTTCCCATAGCTCCTGTTCCCATGCCTGTCCCTGACCACGACATGAGCAAGTGGATCTGCTCACAACATCAAAAGCTGTGGATGAGGACGGAGCTTCAACAACTTGGGTTGTGGCCTGGGTCCCGACCAGTGCATAACCCTGGGAACGCAATTTCTCTTTGGCGTCTTCCTCCTCAGCCGGAGCTACTGGACATGGTGGCTGAGCTCCCGTCCCCCAACTTTTTTCAGCTCCATCCATTTTTCATTTGGAAGCCAGAGAGCCACATCACGGTCAGGTTGAGGAACAATGACATCCTGCCGTGCCTCCATAGCTGTCCTCGTCCTCAGGTGGTCTCTGCAGGCGTGGGCAGACCTCCAGTGATCGTCAGCGTCCGTGGCCAGTATTTGATCTTTTCCTCGCGACTCTGCTGCAAGGCCTGTCGCAGGAACTGGTCCTGACAACCCTCCATGGGTGGAGAAGCTGCCCGTGCGCTTTACTAACCTTTTGCCTGCATTCCTGACTTCCAAGAAGGCTGCGTGCAAGTCGGTAATGGATGAACTGCGGCGTTCTGGCAAGTCACCGACCGATATGGCGAACCAGGTGAATGAGCTCATGCACCTCAAGTATGAACGAGCTCACCTGGCATATCTGCACGCTGTCCAGAACGTCAGGGAGGCCGAGGCTGGGGCGTACGGACAGAGAACCATCGGCCAGTACGTGAGGATGGAAGATCGGCCACGTGCTTTCGGGCCATACGAGGACCAAGAAGGTTGGGGTGGGGTGTCTGTGTCCGGATTCTACCTGACTGACTGCCTGCTGGATGAGTTCAAGCGTCAACAGCCGTCTCTGACCAAGCTCCTCCAGGGCACGTTGGGGCAGGTTTTCAGGTCGGACCACACGAGGAAGATGGCGAGGAAGGTGACACTGGCATCTGGAGCCATGTCCAGTTTGGCAGTGATGAATGAGAACTGGCTCATTGTGTCCTGGGTGATGGTTCAGGCTGAGACAGAAAGGTCCCTGCATCCGATGTAGCAAGGAATGGCCCAGAGGTACAGCCACGCTGGGGTGGGAAAGGCCGGCTACCACTGGATGGACAGGTGAGATCAGCCATCTTCTTTGTTTGCCGTCATTCAAACTGAAAAATGCTCTCTGCAAGTCATTGTCTTTGAAGAAATTTGATATTTAATGTTACAATTCTTCGATCAGGAAGACCTGAAGAGGCTCCGTGATGCCTACGAGTTCTGCGGAATCCGTCCAGCAACCCCACCAAACGGCACGTCCGAGAGCACTGCAGAACTAAAATTCCACAACCCAGCGAGCGGCTGGAGAGAGTGGAGAGAGTTTGCAGCACTTTCACCTGGCCACGGACCCTAACCATGTCCCACTCTTCAAGCCATCCATGCTGAAGACGTGGCGCGTTCAGAGGGTCACATCCTCCGTGGTTGCCTCAGTGACCCACAACTGTCTGAGGGGATAATGGACAGGGACGGAGGGACCCTTCAGCTAAACCACGTAGCGGGCGAAGGTGCCAAAGTCCCCGTCTGGATCCCTGTCCGTGGTACATCTCAGCAGGAGGGCTACCATTTCCAGCAGGCCCAGTGGGTCACGGGTACGCAGGTCTCCCCTGAACTGTTCCAGGCCCAGGCCATGACCGGCGTTGTGCGGTGGAACTTTCAGCGACCGGTAGACATGAAGAAGCCCGGCGCCGTCCTCCCTGCTGTCTTTGACCCTGCCTCAATGTGGGAGTTGAACTCTGCTTCCATGGCAGTGACGGGACAAGACAAGTGCCCTGCGTCCGCCTCTCTGACAGAGACACTGGAGAAAGGTTTGGGCTGGAGTCCAGAGAACCGGGCTGCCCTCCGCTCCCTCTGGACTGGGACAAACACAAAATGCAGAAGAGGGATCGGCCTTCGGCTCTTGTGCCCCCTCCCGCTCCAGACGATGCTCCTGGGGCAACACCTTCCTCCAGCGGGGCAACAGCGACTGCTGTGCCGTCGCTTCCCCCTGCGCCACCTGTCAGCTTCCATCTCTCTGCTGCTGGACGTGTAAAGGAGATTCCAGCAGAGGATGACCAGGATCCTGAAAGATCAGTGGGCGGGTCAACCATAATCGGGTTTTTCAGAGCGGCATGTTGGAATTAAGGCCTTCGAATGATTGAAAATAAATAGATTTAGTTAGGTTGTGGTCAGTGTATCTCAATCTTTTGATGTGTTAAATATTACACTTTCTGTTATTAAGGGATGGATATTAATGTGTTTTCTCAATAGCCCATATGGCGATAATATGAGTTACTAAGGATGCATTATTGCTTTGTTTGTGTTCCAGACGTCTCTGGAGCTTTGCCCCTGCCGCTGAAGTCCTCGCCGAGGAGCGCCCGCACTGGACCCATGAAGACTGGTGGTGGAGTGTTTGTCTTGGACCACACACGCTGGACTCTTCCCATGAAAGACGCTATTGATAGTTTGCTGCAGTATCATCATGGGGACAAGGACATCCTGAGGCTTGTGGATCCAGACTACGCAGACACGGTCCATCGGTCTGCGGCCGATCCGAACAGCTTGCTCCGCCCCACAACCAGGTTTCACATATCCCGCTATGTGAAGCATCTGGCAAAGCTGTTGAACACCAGTTCTTCTCTGAACACCAGCCCAGAGAAGCTCCTGGAGACTCAACAGCTGTGGTACTCCTTGACAGAGGGGAGCAAAACAACCAGCGTTCCTGTAGTCACCATGGAGACGGCTGTTGTCACTCCTCCCACAGCCGCCCTGCCCACGCCTCTGACGCAGGATTCCATTGAAAAAATTGTGCAGGGCATTCTAGAGATGGAGCAGCAGCAGCAGCGACCAGAGCAGAAGATGAGACAGACGAAACCCTGTCTGGCCTGTGGACAGCCCAAGTCTCCGTATGGGACGGGTGGATCTTCCATCCACTTTTTCTATCAGCAGGGTCCTGTTCGCTACTTCTACTGCTCAAGGAAGGTGCATCAGACTGATGCTGCTGAGGGACTCTCTGACCCCAGAATGCCCTTTGAACAATTTGCCGCGTCAGAGTTTTTCCAGAGGGAGCTGGAGGCCACCAAAAAGCGTGTGGAGGACAAAGCTCAGAGACAGATCGGCTGTGTTTAGCTTCATGATGGCGTCTCAGATGATATTCTTTCATTACCGCCACCCTTTCTCCACTCAGAAGACACCCAGGTTTCCCAGCTGCCTCCGTGAACATGTGCTCCCACTCCCACCTTGTTTGAACCCCCGGTTCTCAGTGTCCACCTTCCCTTTTGCCATTTTATGGGGATCTGAACGTTAACTTTTGCTGTTATGCTAATGACTACTGAGAAATAATGAAATGAAGCCACCTCCCGCTGAGACTGTCACCGTTGCATTGTGGGAAATGTAGTATTGGCCTGTGTAAAACATCTGCGGCCTGCGGGCCGGTTCTAATAATAAATCAATATCATCCCGGGGGCCATAGAAAACCCTCGACCTTGACTCTGACATATGAGCTTTAAATGATTTCTTTTGACTCCCATTTATTTGGCTGTTTGGATATCATCTTTGCTAGTGTGTGTGTGCCCGCACGCTCTATGGAACTGGCATAAAGGATGTTAAAATTAGTCTAAATTAGTCTAAATTAAATAAAAATGCATCCATTCATCATTCCCAACAGGCGGTGTTTGATTAGAAACTCTTTCTGAACTCTGGTGCTCTGAAACATCTCCGCTTCCATTTTCAGCTGTTTTTATTCTCAATAACATCAAATCATCCATCCATCCAAATCGTGGTCCTGTTGGACCACCAAAGGACAAACACTTTCCATTTAGCACGGACAAAAAAACCAAATCCTGTTTACCAATGAAGCTGTGGGGAGAGTTTGAGGAGCGTTTTTGAGGAACACGCTGCCATATTGGGTCCAAGCTGCTGGGGTTTTTGTTGTTTCCAGGTGAATCGGTGGGCAGCAGCGTTACCGCCTGTCTCTGCCCCCCCCCCCTCTCTCCCCGTGGTCGTGGTCACGCCGGGCATCTTTACTGGTCCCGTTTTAAACAGGTTCTGTTGGGAACAGGTGTTCTCCAGAACTGTATTTCAGGCTGCTGTGCTGAAGGGCTTTTTCAGTAGCAATAGAGCCAGAGTGTGCCTGCTCCATATGAACCCCCCCAGGCCGTGCTTTCCTCCTGGCTGAGCCATAATCAGCTCTGGATGGACTGGTTCACGCTTGGACTGAGTCAAGATTTGATAGCTTGACTGATTCTTACAGTTTTGGATCAAACCCCCATCTGCTGATTCCAGGAGATCTTTAAAGGATCTCAGAGCTTCAGATTTATGAAGCCTGCTCAGCCCCCGGCAGCGCTGATGAAACCATTTCATTCCTTCAAAAAAGCAGAACATGAAGCTCCAGAAAAGGTTTGTGGATCAAGTTTCCAACAGAACGAGGACAAGTGGGTAAAAGCGCCACTTTAAGCCTCCAGGCCTCAGAAAACATCCACTTTAGGATGCCTGACTTTAGAGGATCGTCGGTTCGCTCCGAGCACAAGAACAAACATTTTTAACCTCAGTCCAAGAACATCTGACCTGAAATGATCAAAAAGCTTCAGCGTAAAAAGATGGTGGAGAGAAAGCTGCTGGGAGGTTCTCAGAAGAGAAGTGGCATTAAAGCCAGCTGAAGAGTCCAGCCTGCTTCCTGCTCCTCCAAACAGGCGTCTCCACACCAACACTGAGGAACACGGGCTTCTGTTCTTCCTTCTTCTCTTCTGACTATTGTGTGTTTGATGAATGCAGCATCCACTCACTGCCCCCCCCCCCCCCCTCATTTACACTGCTCCTGGTTTCACAATGCTCCTCAGACAGATGCAACCAGAGACACTGATGCCGTCAGACAATAAACCTGAGTGTGTTGTTGTGTCCGGTTATTAACGTGTTCCATGCTTTTCCTTCTGCAACAGTTCATCACACCTGCTCAGGGAAACCTCGGTGTAAAGGAGGTGAAGCCGTGCCTCAGTGACTCTACTGTGGTGTTTTAGAAACTAACAGTTATTAGATGAATATACAGTGTGCACGTACGCGCACACGTGTGTATAAACACTTAATACACGCATGTGCGTGGATGTAGACTTTTTAGTACTTTGGGTTCATATCTTTTTAGTATTTTGCAGATTCGTGTCTGCATATAAACCAGATCCTCCTGTAATAAAGAACTAAAGGCTGACTGTTGTCACGTGACCTGTCTCCGTCTGTGTCCGATGATGGAACCTGCCTGGAACATCTGGTCCACAGAAAAAGCAAAACAGCTCACAGAACTGGCCCAGTTTAGATCCAAAAATGACAAAAAAAAATGAAAATGTGTGACGCAGTAGAACAATGGACGAACTTTCTATTGGTCATTGACAGTTTCAGTCATTTTCATCAGAATTCATCAGAAATATTTAAACCAACAAACTACACATCGAACCGCAAAGTTTAGAGCTTAAAGGGAGCGACAGGTGAAGATTTAAAGCTCAACGCAGCTGAAGAAGTTCCAAAAAGGAGAAATATCATGTGGTGCTTTACCGCCACCCGGTGGACACGCGTGGAACTGCAGACAATAGTTAAACGCGCTCCGACACATTCTGACCTCTGCTGCTCCTCCTGGACTCCAGGGCTGCAGAAATATGCTGCTTTTACAAGTCTTTCAAATCTGTCAAGCATCATAAATCTTATTTAGTTAACCAGGTTGAATAATGGCGGAGAATGGTGTCCGAAAAGCGTCTTTATTTTAAAGTGAACAAAAACAGTTCGGTCCGCGTTCACAGAGAGGCGGAGAGACCTGAGCCCAAAACAAGGAAAACTCTCAAAAATAGTCAAGCCACAGAAGTCAGGGTTTGGCGACGAAAACCCTCCGCCGCTGGCAGACGGGAGTTCTGTCCTTAAATCGAACGGGAGATTGAAGAGAGACCGCAGGTGCGTGTGTCTGCGGGGCCAGCTGTGGCTGATGAGCGGCTCCTCCACGCCCCCTGCAGGTAGACACCAGCAACAACGTTCCAGAAACTGGGAACCCAACAAACCAGTTTTTCAAAGTATTCCTTTCAGACTAAGCAGGAAGACTGAAGACCGACAAGGTGAGTGGAAACGAAGAGCATTATTGAAAAGAATGACAGTTGTGTTTGGAGATAAAATCAAGATTTGATTCAACGAGACTTCATATTTAGTTTTAGCACAAAACATCATTATACATTATAAATGAATAGGGCTTATTTAACATTCTTATAGTCTGGCTTTAGTTATAGTTGAATAGTCTTTCTAAGTGAAGTTTAGTTTATTTTTTTGCTCTTTGCTACTGATCCTAAAAGAAGTTTGAACCCTCCCAGAATGCTTTTATGGCAGTAATATATACGCCATGAAGCTGTTGATTGGGTTGTAAAAGTATTCTGTTCAGACAAGTATTATGCTGTTAACGTTGTTAGAGAGTCTTAACAGGTATTAACAACATTTTAAAACTATTTTGTGACAGGTGAAAAGCTCTTAGAGTTATTAGAGCTGTTCAACAGTCCAGGTTACAGCTGGATATTTTGATATTACCTGTCAAACAACATCTAATCGTGGGCAAGTTAGCATCTCTCAGCCGGACCAATTTAAGACAATAAACTAAATAACTAAATCCACACAGGATCACAGGACACCAACAGGATTTTGGGTTCATGTTGCACGTTTTCTCACAGTGGTTTATTGTTCTATGTTGTGGAACCACTGTGAAAGAAATGCAGGAGTGGGTGTCATTTCTTTCATCTATTTTAAATACAGCAGTGATCTTTGAGGACTTGGATCATAGAAATAATTGAAGAGGGAAACAAATCAAATCAAATCAATCTTTATTTCTATAGCGTCTTATACTGTTAAACTGTTGCAGAATGCCTGCTACTGTTCTTGAATGTGCCCTCATGCTGACACCAGTGCACCAGGTGAAGCAAATCATAATAAATGACTGATGGCTTTCCTTTGAGCCAAGATGTATGTTGATTGAGAGTAACCTGCCAAAAGAACTCTGGACATATGCAGTTCAGACTGCTGCAGCTGTCCGCAGTAGATGCTACAACAAGCGGACAGGACAGACTCCATACTACATGCTGACTGGGAAAGTGCCTGATCTGACAAGAATGAAATGTTTTGGGTCGGTATGTTATGTACACAAATATAACAAAAGGAAGCTTGACTCACAAGAATAGTCCGGCATATCTAATCTTCTACCCTGAAACAGGGAGAGTGCTCAAAAACAGGTTGGTAAAGTTTATCAGCAAATGTGTGAATGAGTGTCAGACTCGGACAGACCAGGAGACTGAATACATCCTGCACAGCGCGAGGGGTGAAACCACTTTTCCAAAAAATGATGTAGTGACACCAATCACACAGGAAATTAAAGCTGAGATTTGTGACACAGACACCACTACAGGTGAGGGTGAGAGTGTTAAAAATGCCCGATATCCAAAGAGGGAGAGGAGACCACCTAAGTACTATAATGATTATGAATGCAAGATAAAATGTGTTGATGATGATGATGATGGTCAAGGCTTAACTGTTGACTATTGTTACCAGGTTATGTCAGATGCACCTCGAACTTTGCAGGAAGCCATGAGCTCACCGAAATCAAATTTGTGGGTTAAAGCTATGAAAGATGAAATAGACTCTCTGAAAGAAAATGAGACATTTACCCTAACCACGTTGCCAGAAGGTAAACATGCAGTGGGGGGAAGATGGGTTTACACTGTAAAAGAAAATCCGGATGAGACAAAAACATACAAAGCCAGGTATGTAGCAAAGGGTTATAGTCGAGTTGCAGGGGTTGATTATAATGAAAGCTTTTCTCCAACTGCTAGTATGACATCTGTGCGCAGTCTGATGCAGCTCGCAGTGCAGCATGGCTTAGAATTGCACCAGATGGATGTTAAGACTGCACACCTGCATGCTCCTATTGATTGGGAAGTGTACATGGAGCAGCCTGATGGGCTTGAAGTTAAGTCAGAGATGGGTGAGAAACTAGTCTGGAAACTTAGTAGATCATTGTATGGTCTGAAGCAGTCGGGACGAAATTGGAACAAAATGCTTCATGATTTTCGATGTGAAAATGGTTACAGTCCAAACCCGGCTGACCATTGTGTTTATAGTAGACAGACTGCAAGTGAGAGGGTTATATTGTTCATCTGGGTTGATGACCTTATCATTGCTGCTAATGACAATCAAACTGTGAAAAATGTAAAAGAAATGTTGGCAGCAAAATTTAGAATGAAAGATCTTGGTGAACTCAAACATTTCTGGGGTATTGATTTTGTGCAAAGAGGAGGTGAAATAAAGATGAGTCAAAAAAGGTACATTACAAAGATTTTGGAGAGGTTTGAAATGATCAACTGTGAACTTAGATTTACTCCATGTGAAAACAAACTGAAATTTGACAACGAGGGTCAACCTGTTGATCAAAAGAAATATCGTGAGGTTGTTGGCAGTTTGCTTTGTCATGATATGTACAAGACCAGATCTAAGTTGGATTGTAAGCAAACTGTCACAATACCTGTCTGGACCAAAAGAACAACATTGGGTAACAGCAAAACATGTGTTGAGATATTTGAAGGGAACTGTAAATCAGGAATTGTGTTTCAAAAGAAGTGATGTAAATCTTAAACTTGTGGCATATAGTGATGCAGATTGGGCAGAAGACCAGAATGACAGGAAAAGTACAACTGGGTACTGTTTTAGTTTGTCTGAGACAGGGCCTGTTATTTCCTGGAAGTCAGGGAAACAGCCCCCAGTTGCTTTAGCCACATGTGAGGCAGAGCACATGGCCCTGGCAGCAACAACTCAGGACAGCATGTATCTCGTACAGCTGGTAAATGCAATGGACTGTGACAGTGAATATGCACCAGGGACAGTTTTGGAGGACAATCAGGGTGCTATTGCTTTGTCGAAAAATCCGGTATTGCGCCAGAGATGTAAACATGTGGACATCAAATATCATTTTGTTCGGTCTGCTCTCAGTGATGGGAAAATCTGCATTGAATATTGCCCAACTGTTGACATGGTGGCAGATGTATTAACTAAACCTGTAACAAGGGTCAGGATGGATAAGTTTGTGTTTTTTATGTTTGGGAGGAAGTGAAATGTATGTCATGTTACTGTAGATCTTGCTGTCAGTATCAGATCAAGTGGGGGTGTTAAACTGTTGCAGAATGCCTGCTACTGTTCTTGAATGTGCCCTCATGCTGACACCAGTGCATCAGGTGAAGCAAATCATAATAAATGACTGATGGCTTTCCTTTGAGCCAGTTCCTCCCCAGTCAAACAAAGACCACGATTGTGCCGTCTCTTACTATGTGTACCCGGTTATCCAGCTCTTTATGATGGCTGCGCCAACATATACAATGAAAATTGTTTCAAGGCGCTTTCCAGAATCCCAGGGCCTGACCCCAGACAAGCAACAGTGGCAAGGAAAAAACTCCCCTTTAACAGGAAGAAACCTTGAGCAGGACCAGGCTCATGAAGGGGGACCCTCCTGCTGAGGGCGGCTGGGTAGAGAGGGAGGAGAGGGGGAGGACAGGTAGAGGATAGAATAGGTAGGAGAGGAGAGGGGTAGAGGAGAGGAGAGGTAGAAGTGAAGGAGGGAGAGGAGAGGAGAGGAGAAGGAGAGGGAGGGGGAGAGGAGGGAGAGGAGAGGAGAGGAGAGGAGAGGCACAGAGCACAGAAACACACACAAAAATACGATATACAGTAGTGTATATATATAAAAATAGTAAGGATAGTGCAGGTCCGTGCAGGAGTAATGTATTGTTCGTGAGTCCGACTGGCTGCTGTTCATGGTGCTTAAGTGATAAGTCACTTGGTGTTCAGCAGCCTGATGGCAGAGGGGAAGAAGCTGTTCATGTAGCGGGAGGTTTTGGTCCGAATGGACCGTAGTCTCCTGCCTGAGGGGAGGGGGGAAAACAGTCCGTGACCAGGGTGGGAAGGGTCGGCCGTGATCCGACCTGCACGCCTCCGGGTCCTGGAGATATACAGGTCCTGGATGGATGGAAGCCTGCAGCCCATCACCTTCTCGGCCTCAGTCGTCCCTGACAGTGGCACAGCATACCACATGGGATGGAGGGGGTGAGGATGGAGGCGGAGGATAGAGGAGGGGAGGACGGAGGAGGTGAGGACGGAGGAGGTGAGGTCGGAGGAGGGGAGGACGGAGGAGGGGAGGACGGAGGAGGTGAGGACGGAGGAGGGGAGGATGGACTCCATGATGGCCGTATAAAACTGCGCCAACATCCTGGGAGGCAGTTTGAGCTTCCTCAGCTTCCGTAGGAAGAACATCCTTTGCTGGGCCTTCTTGATGAGGGAGCTGATGTTGGCTCCCACTTAAGGTCCCGGGTGATGGTGGTGCCCAGGAAGCGGAAGGAGTCCGCGATGGTGATGGGGGAGTCCATGAGGGCAAGGGGGGGCAAAGGGGCTGTGACTTTCCTGAAGTCCACAATCATCTCCACTGTCTTCTGAGCGTTCAGCTGCAGGTTGTTGTGTCCGCACCAGGACACCAGTCGAGCCACCTCCCTCCTGTAGGCAGTCTCGTCTCCATTGGAGATGAGCCCGATGAGGGTGGTGTCATCCGCAAACTTGATCAGTTGACAGACTGGTGGCTTGAGGTGCAGCAGTTGTGTACAGGGAGAGAGAGGAGGGGGGAAAGTACTCAGCCCTGGGGTGATCCGGTGCTGATGGTGACAGAGTCCGAGACAGTCTTCCCCAGCCGCACATACTGCCTCCGATCCGTCAGGAAGTGAGTGATCCACCTGCAGAGGGAGTCAGGCACACTAAGCTGGGACAGCTTGTCCTGTAGCAGAGCGGGGCGGATGGTGTTGAACGCAGAGCTGAAGTCCACGAACAGGATCCTCGCGTAGGTTCCCGGGGAGTCCAGATGCTGCAAGATGTAGACTTTTTAGTACTTTGGGTTCATAGACTTTTTAGTATTTTGCAGATTCGTGTCTGTATATAAACCAGATCCTCCTGTAATAAAGAACTAAAGGCTGACTGTTGTCACGTGACCTGTCTCCGTCTGTGTCCGATGATGGAACCTGCCTGGAACATCTGGTCCACAGAAAAAGCAAAACAGCTCACAGAATTGGCCCAGTTTAGACCCAAAAATGACAATAAATAATGAAAATGTGTGACGCAGTAGAACAATGGACGAACTTTCTATTGGTCATTGACAGTTTCACTCATCGTCATCAGAATTCATCAAAAATATTCAAACCAACAAATTACACATCGAACCGCAAAGTTTAGAGCTTAAAGGGAGCGACAGGTGAAGATTTAAAGCTCAACGCAGCTGAAGAAGTTCCAAAAAGGAGAAATATCACGTGGTGCTTTACCGCCACCCGGTGGACACACGTGGAACTGCAGACAATAGTTAAACGCGCTCCGACACATTCTGACCTCTGCTGCTCCTCCTGGACTCCAGGGCTGCAGAAATATGCTGCTTTTACAAGTCTTTCAAATCTGTCAAGCATCATAAATCTTATTTATTTAACCAGGTTGAATAATGGCGGAGAATGGTGTCCGAAAAGCGTCTTTATTTTAAAGTGAACAAGAACAGTTCGGTCCGCGTTCACAGAGAGGCGGAGAGACCTCGAGAGAGTCCAAAACAAGTCCGCTAGGAAAACTCTCAAAAATAGTCAAGCCACAGAAGTCAGGGTTTGGCGATGAAAAACCCTCCGCCGCTGGCAGACGGGAGTTCTGTCCTTAAATCTAACGGGAGATTGAAGAGAGACCGCAGGTGCGTGTGTCTGCGGGGCCACTGTGGCTGATGAGCGGCTCCTCCACGCCCCCTGCAGGTAGACACCAGCAACAACGGTCCCAGAAACTGGGAACCCAACAAACCAGTTTTTCAAAGTATTCCTTTCAGACTAAGCAGGAAGACTGAAGACCGACAAGGTGAGTGGAAACGAAGAGCATTATTGAAAAGAATTGACAGTTGTGTTTGGAGATAAAATCAAGATTTGATTCAACTAGACTTCATATTTAGTTTTAGCACAAAACATCGTTATACATTATAAATGAATAGTTTTTTAACATTCTTATAGTCTGGCTTTAGTTATAGTTGAATAGTCTTTCTAAGTGAAGTTTAGTTTATTTTTCTGCTCTTTGCTACTGATCCTAAAAGAACTTTAAACCCTCCCAGAATGCTTTAATGGTAGTAATATATACGCCATAAAGCTGTTGATTAGGTTCTTTCATCCTATAAATCAAAGGACTAATAGAGATGTGTTTCATAGTGAGAGGGGGGAGCACATCCTATCAAACTGGGACCAGTCAGCTCCACCAGGAGAGTCCTCTTGTTCACAATCTGGAAGCAGATCTGGAGATGCTGAAATGAAGCCCAAACAAAGTAAAACTGTTCAATATGAGATTTAATTTGTGATGTCATGAATTTGTAGTTGTGTTGATGATTTATTATAGATGGAAATCATTGGTTTACTTATGTTCAGGAAGTGATCTGCAGGAGGTGATAGAAGGTCATAAGATGAGTCTGAAGAGAAGATGTGAACATGTGACTGAAGGAACTCATGAAGCAGGAAGTGGAACCCTGCTGAACAAGATCTACACTGAGCTCTACATCACTGAGGGACAAAGTGAGGAGGTGGACACACAACATGAGGTGAGACAGCTTGAGAGAACCTCCAAGAAGAACATCCAGGACACTCCAATCAAGTGCCAGGACATCTTCAAAGTCTTATCTGAGCAACAGAGACACATCAGAGTGGTTCTGACCAACGGTGTCGCCGGTGTTGGAAAAACCTTCTCAGTGCAGAAGTTCAGTCTGGACTGGGCAGAAGGTTTGGAGAACCAAGACATCAGTCTGGTGCTTCCGCTCTCATGGAGGGAGCTGAACTTGATCAGAGATGAGCAGCACAGTCTTCTCTCACTGCTTCATGTTTTCCATCCAACATTACAGAAGATCAGAGCAGAAGATCTGACTGTCTGGAAACTTCTGTTCATCTTTGATGGCCTGGATGAAAGCAGATTTTCACTGGGTTTCAACAAGCATCAGCTCATCTCTGATGTCACACAAGTATCGTCCGTTGGCGTGCTCCTGGTGAACCTCATCCAGGGGAACCTGCTTCCCTCAGCTCTCATCTGGATCACCTCCAGACCTGCAGCAGCCTATCAGATTCCTCCCTCGTGTGTTGACAGGATCACAGAAGTACGAGGCTTCACTGACTCCCAGAAGGAGGAGTACTTCAGGAGGAGGTTCAGTGATGAAGATCTGTCCAAGAGAATCATCTCACACATCAAGGCCTCCAGGAGCCTCCACATCATGTGTCTGATCCCAGTTTTCTGCTGGATCACTGCTATAGTTCTGGAGGACATGATGACCAGAGACCAGAGAGGAGAGCTGCCCCAAACCCTGACTGACCTCTACTCACACTTCCTGAGGGTTCAGATAAAGAGGAAGAAGCAGAAGTATGGAGGAAAGCAGAGACCAGAGGAACTGACTGAGGCTGATAAAGAACTCCTTCTGAAGTTGGGTCGGCTGGCGTTTGAACATCTGGAGAAAGGAAACATCATGTTCTACTCAAAGACCTGGAGCGATGTGGACTGGACGTCTCCGAGGTGTCAGTGTACTCAGGAGTTTGTACAGAGATCTTCAAGAGAGAGAGTGTGATCTTCCAGAAATCAGTCTACTGCTTTGTTCATCTGAGCGTTCAGGAGTTTCTGGCTGCCGTCTACATGTTCCACCGTTACACCAGGAAAGACACAGCGGTTATAAATCAGTTCCTAAAATATTCTGAACCAAGGGACTTTTCCTGGTTTGCTGGGTTGTTAAATAACGATCCAGTCACGTCTCTTGATGACTTCCTCAGGAGAGCACTAATGAAATCTCTCAAAAGTGAAAATGGCCACCTGGACTTGTTTGTTCGCTTCCTTCATGGTCTCTCTCTGGAGTCCAATCAGAGGATCTTGGGTGGACTGTTGGATCAGAGGAACAGCCACCCAGAAACCATCCAGAAGGTCCTCAACAACCTGAAGGAGGAGAACAGTGATGGAATCTCCCCAGACAGAAGCATCAACATCTTCCACTGTCTGATGGAGATGAAGGATCAGTCAGTCCATCAGGAGATCCAAGAGTTCCTGAAGTCAGAGAAGAAATCAGAGAGGAGACTGTCAGAGATCCACTGTTCAGCTCTGGCCTACCTGCTGCAGATGTCAGAGGAGGTTCTGGATGAGCTGAACCTGCGGCAGTACAACACCTCAGAGGAGGGACGACGTCGCCTGATTCCAGCTGTGAGGAACTGCAGGAAGGTCAAGTAAGTAAAGATTTTTGGGGCCGGACATCGGCGTTTAAATCAAGCGAGTGGATCATGTCAGGTAGCAATACCCCCTCCAGTGGTCATTCCTTCAATTCTTTATCTCCATTGCAGCGTCCATAAATTAAAAACAACAATTCATCCAGAAATGTTCAACACTGGCTGGATATAAGTTCAAAGGTCAATCCAGACAAACCAACATAAGGCAGGAATAATAGGAGCCACAAGTTAACTGACTATCATGAAATTACTGTCATGTCATTAAATAACTTTTGTTTGTTTGTATACATCGTATTCTAACGACAGAAAAACACATTTTAACTAATGACACGTGACTATTTTGCTTCATTTGTTCAACGTAAAAACAGCCGGCCTCGTTGGTTTAAATGGGTGTTTTAGGTCTTTGTGGCGGTTCCGTTTGGAGCCTTTATGTGACCCACAAAGTTGTTTGAGCCTTTCCACACCCGTTAGGTGGCAACTTCATCACTAGCAACAAAAGGTGCAGTGAAAATGATTTGAAGGGAAACAGGCAGATATAACAGAAGCTGAGGGCAATCGATGCAACCAGAGACTCTGATGTCATCGATCGGATCGCTGAATTAAGACTTGACGCACCATCGTACAAATTGGATGAAATGCAAAATATCCAAAGAGCCGATAGACAGATAAAAAGATGCACGTTTCTTTAAACCATTTGCTACAATCATTTTAAATATTGAGTAATTATGAGCTGTTCTAAAATAAGACAAATGTTGAGAATAATTCAGTTGCATTTCAGATCTGATGGTCGTTCAAACTGTTGCTCTACGGTGTTGAATTTAGCTTTTCCAGGAAATGAGCTACATTTGTGTTGAGGTAGATTCTCAGATGAGTTGATGAGAAATCCCAAAGTTTGACTCACTATTTTTGTTTCATACACAACAGACTGCCTGGTAGTTTTCTTTCAAAGAGTCATTGGGAAGTTGTGGCCTCAGCAATGACGTCAAACCCTTCTCATCTACGGGAGCTGGACTTAATCAGGAGCCAAAGCCTGGCAGATGCCGACGTAAAGTTCCTGTCTTCTGCAATGATGCATCCAAACTGCAGACTGGAGACGCTCAGGTCAGGAGGCCTCTGTTGGTCTTTTCTAAATTCTTTACATTTTCTGCTTTTCTCTTCATTTTCAGATTTAGAAATGTGTTTTTATTTGCCCCATTTATTCCTTTTCCAGGCTGAGCAGCTGCTGGTTATCAGAGATCAGCTGTGACTCTCTGGCCTCGGCGCTGAGGTCCAATCCCTCCCATCTGAGGGTTCTGGAGCTGAGCTCCATCAGTCTAGAGGATTCTGGGATGAAGCTGCTCTGTTCTGGACTGGAGAGTCTAAACTGTAAGCTGGAGACTCTCAGGTCAGCTTCCTTTTATCTTCGACATAACAACTAAACAATGAAAGGCTTCAAGATAAACTCCATTGACTTTTGGAGAAGAGAAGTGTAGTATGAATTTAAATGAGCCATTGAAAGTTAATTTTATAGATACTTTTTAACTATGTTGTTGCTGTAATATCCCAGTTTATCAGTGGGGGCCAGAGCTCTCCTGACTCCAAGGGCCTGATTAAATAATGAAATAAAATGAAATAATGATTTTGAGCAAGTGTAATATGACTTTTCCTCCAATAAGAGATCATTTCTTGCCGTGATTCCTTATCCAGACTGAGTGACTGCGGTTTATCAGAGATCCGCTGTGACTCTCTGGCCTCGGCGCTGAGGTCCAATCCCTCCCATCTGAGGGTTCTGGACCTGAGTTGGAACCAGCTGAAGGATCCAGCAGTGAAGCTGCTCTGTGGTTTTCTCCAGGATCCTCTCTGTGAGCTTGAGACTCTCAGGTCAGTCAGAGATGATCCAGTACTTTCCCAGGTGTAACTAGTTAGACAATAACTGTTTACATGTTTGATCTTTGTTATAAACGTAGTGTTACAGTTCTCAGAAAAAAGACCACACAGGACAGATTTGCAGTATTAAATTGGTTGTGGAAATCTGTCCCATGTGAGGATGGTCATCAATGACTAGAAAGGAAGTATCAGTTGTAGATTTGTCTTGTTTTATTTTAGGCTGGCCACAAAACCGCCCAAACATTCAGACCAATCAAAAATGGTTCTTCCTGTCTTTTAAAGATCAGAAGGAAAACTAGAAATCCCAAAAAGAAAGCTGCTGCAGTGTGCCATGCCCCTCTTCTCTCCTGAGAAAAGCCATCCCAAAAAAGAGAAAAGCCCAAGTGTGAAGTGAGCGCCCTGTTAAACCTTGGTACCGAAAGCCTGCAGTCATTCACATCTTAGGTGGCTTCATTCCAGCCAGAAGCCCAAACCTGCCTCCCTCTTAAAGGGGCAGCAGGTCAGTCCAACCACAGAAACCTTCATGAAGATCTGAAGCTTTCAGCATCCACAATTGTTGCACCTCACTTCCATTGGAGTCCAAATCAGAAGTCAACAAGTTGATTCTACACCGATTCTACACAATGCAACCATTTTAAAAAGGTTTCCATGCAGAAGTTTTCACACATTTTTATATAAATCTGTTTGTTCATCACCTCCTTCTTTTGTAATGGTCATTAAAGAAAATGACCTTATTGGAGTTTTTCTCCTCACAAATATGACTTTCTATGAACGATGCAATAAATGCAGCTTGCAATCTAAGACAATATGGAAGTATGTGTATATAATAGTAGTGGAAGTAGCTCATAAAATAATACATTTGCTCTTCTCATCGAATCTTTCTATGATATTAAAGAAAAACCTGCTCTTAGTCAACAACATCTAAGACATCAACCAAAAATCCTAATTTTCTACAATATAATATAAAACAGTAGAGAAGAGTCTTTCTGCAGAGACACTGGTGGCAGGAATGCAGAAGTATCACCTGCTCAACTTGGAAGGTGGAGCAGAAACCACCAGCTGAGAAGGTCCTCAGCGAGAGGAAGTGGTGGAGAACCATGAAACTTGCTAAGCTCCACCTCAGCTCCAGAGACGGGCTGAGCTGGAGCTGTGGCACCAGGTATCGCCCAGAAGAGCCTCCAACAAACAAGCTCTTCTCTTGGGAGGAGAGGGCTTTGAATCTCAGCTCAGTGTGCTTGTCTCTAGTAGGTGGCAGCTGCACCTTTTCCTGAGGTCCTTGTTGATGCCCTGAGGGGAATTGATGCTCCTGCAATGTTTTCTGGCAGCATTGAGCTTGCAGTGGGGCAATCAAACACACTGTGGGGTGGCTCTCTTTCCTTCTCTCATCTGGAGAACAAGTGACACCAGCTGCCAATCATTGTTGGAGAAATGTGCAGTCAGGGGAACGATGCGTCCAGACTATAGCCACCCTTCCAGCATCCAGCAGTGTCTAAAACCTTTGATTTGGTTTCACCAGAGAGTGTAGGGATTGCAGGGTCGCTGCAGCATTGCCCACAAGCTATCAGGAGTGGGTCGCTTTGTCCCAACTCCTGACAAGAGTTGAGTGCTATTGAGAAATGTGGTCTCACAAACTTGGAAGGTATTTTGACCGACACACACTTTACATATGGTGTAGATCTTGTCCAACCGCCCTGAAAGAACCCAAAATAGGAACATACGGCAGATAAGCCGGTGCAGGACCAGAGGTTTGTTGCTTGTAAGCTGTGTTTTGCTCTGGTACATGTTGATTTTTATTTGTCTTCTCTCAAAATAATTGTTATTTTAGACTAAGAGACTGCAGGTTATCAGAGACCAGCTGTGATTCTGTGGCCTCAGCTCTGAAGTCCAACCTCTCCCATCTGAGGGTTCTGGACCTGAGCGACAACACGTTGCAGGATTCAGGAGTGAAGCGGCTCTGTTCTGGACTGGAGAGTCCAAACTGTAAACTGGAGACGCTCAGGTCAGTCTTCATTTTTCTACCTATATACCAGCTGCTAAGATGGTGAAGTGAGGCTGTTCTCAACACTGCTGTGATGCACCACATTAAAAAAATTCCTTGGAATATCGTGAATTCAGGTCTGACCCAACTAAGAACTAACGTAGGTTTAGTACTGACGCAGATAACATGCAGACCTGCACCGTATAACCTCATCCTGCATTTTTCAGATTAGAATACTGCAGTTTATCAGAGATCAGCTGTGACTCTCTGGCCTCGGCGCTGAGGTCCAATCCCTCCCATCTCAGAGAACTGGACCTGAGTCGGAACCAGCTGCAGGATTCAGGAGTGAAGCTGCTCTGTGGTTTTCTCCACTTTCCAAACTGCCGACTGGAAACTCTGAGGTAAACACCATTCTCAAAAATGTCCATTATTCCATCCGAGGGTCCTCACACTTTCTGAGTGTGTGTGTTGTGCCCAGTTCCTTCAGGAGGGAGGGCCACACGGGGACCACTTATTCATGATAAATTGATTTAAGGACAATGAAAAAGCCGACAGATGGTAACCAAAATTAGACAAAACTAGGTGAGGGTGCCTGGTAGACACCAGCCAACGAGGAGGGAGATGGTGAGGGAGACAGGAAGTCATCTAAGACAGGTTGTGCCTTTAAAGATGAGCCACAGGTGAGATGGATCTCCATGATGAGATGGGAGGGAAAGAGGTGGGAGAACCTGGGAAGAGTGAGGCCAGAACAATATATATTCTCCTTTGGAACAGTGCAAACCTGAGAGGTTGGAATTGTGGTTATTACATATTACTATCATTTTTTAACCTGTAACTAAATTAAATATTTACAGATCATGCCTTTGATTAATGTTTCAGATTAATACTGGTTTCACTTATAACCTTATAAAAGTTTCCCTTCTTTATTTAGATTAAGGAGCTGCAGCTTATCAGAGATCAGCTGTGGCTCTCTGGCCTCGGCGCTGAGGTCCAATCCCTCCCATCTCAGAGAACTGGACCTGAGTTGGAACCAGCTGAAGGATTCAGGAGTGAAGCTGCTCTGTGGTTTTCTCCACTTTCCAAACTGCCGACTGGAAACTCTGAGGTAAACACCATTCTCAAAAATGTCCATTATTCCATCCGAGGGTCCTCACACTTTCTGAGTGTGTGTGTTGTGCCCAGTTCCTTCAGGAGGGAGGGCCACACGGGGACCACTTATTCATGATAAATTGATTTAAGGACAATGAAAAAGCCGACAGATGGTAACCAAAATTAGACAAAACTAGGTGAGGGTGCCTGGTAGACACCAGCCAACGAGGAGGGAGATGGTGAGGGAGACAGGAAGTCATCTAAGACAGGTTGTGCCTTTAAAGATGAGCCACAGGTGAGATGGATCTCCATGATGAGATGGGAGGGAAAGAGGTGGGAGAACCTGGGAAGAGTGAGGGCCAGAACAATATATATTCTCCTTTGGAACAGTGCAAACCTGAGAGGTTGGAATTGTGGTAATTACATATTACTATCATTTTTTAACCTGTAACTAAATTAAATATTTACAGATCATGCCTTTGATTAATGTTTCAGATTAATACTGGTTTCACTTATAACCTTATAAAAGTTTCCCTTCTTTATTTAGATTAAGGAGCTGCAGCTTATCAGAGATCAGCTGTGGCTCTCTGGCCTCGGCGCTGAGGTCCAATCCCTCCCATCTCAAAGAACTGGACATGAGTTGGAACCAGCTGAAGGATTCAGGAGTGAAGCTGCTCTGTGGTTTTCTCCAGGATCCTCTCTGTGAGCTGGAGACTCTCAGGTCAGGAGGCCTCTGTTGGTCTTTTCTAATTTTCTTCACATTTTCTGCTTTTCTCTTCATTTTCAGATTTAGAAATGTGTTTATTTGCCCATTTATTCCTTTTCCAGGCTGTGGTGCTGCAGCTTATCAGAGATCAGCTGTGGCTCTCTGGCCTCGGCGCTGAGGTCCAATCCCTCCCATCTCAGAAAACTGGACCTGAGTCAGAACCAGCTGCAGGATTCAGGAGTGAAGCTGCTGTCTGCTCTCGTAGAGAATCCAGACTATGGGCTGGAGACATTGAGACAGTAGCTGGTTGAAGCCAGTCAACTCCCGCTCATCTGCTGCATCACTCACTGACCACTGGTGAAGAGCATCTGTGGAAACATCTGCCGTCTACTCCCTCCATAGATGAAAAATTCACTTTAAAAAGCGCTGGTGGACTTTCAGGAGATCAGTTGATGGTCGACAAAGCAGAAGCAGCTTCGCCTTGAAGTTAAATTAGTTCCTGGTATCACGCAATGCATCTTTATAAAGTTCTAAATGGCTCCTCGGCCACTCTTAGAAGCATGAAAACATTCTCTTAATTGTCTCTTCAAATGTCTGTATTATACGTTACTATTTTACATCATGCCTTCAGAATCTTTAGGGTTTAGTATTACTGTCTCTGTGACATGGAGCATTGGAATATTTCAGCTGCAGCCAGCAAAAACCCATCAGAATGACGGCTATCGGTGGGAACCGCAGGTCATTTGACTTTAGTCAGTCTGTTCAATGTTATAGGATTTATTGCAATCTAATAAAAACTATGAATAAATGTGGGAAATAGGAAATAAAAAGAAGCAAAATGACCAAATAAAATTCCCACAAATACTGTAAATTTAAAGATGAGAACCTGCTGCACTGTGCCGTGCCCCTTCTCTATTGAGAAAAGCCCAAGTGTGTCCTTCAGTCACCTCAGACATTCAGCCAGCTTTTAATACCTTTGTTCATGTTGGGAGTGGTTGTATCAGGACCCGAAAGCAGGCGGGACACGGTGGCGTATCGTTCCCAGAAGCTTTATTAAAGTTTATAGAACTCAAAAACGGCGTGGAGACCACGACTCGTGCTTAATCAAAACAGGGAATGTAAACTTACGACAAAAAGCAGTCCATGAAGGATTAAGAAAAAACAATAAACCGATAACGGGTTCAAAAAGTAATCCACAAAGGAAACAGTCTCACGAAAGTCCAGGAGGGTACAGCCGGGGTTCTCCGAAAACGACAAAACACGCCAACGCTGGCCAACCGTGAGAACAGTCCATAAATAGGTGGCTTGATTACAATAGTCTGCAGGTGCACCAGTCCCCGGCACCACCTGTGGCTGAGGCATGGCTCCACCACGCCCCCCGCAGGAGAAACCCTGCAAAAGAGTTCCCAGAAACTGGGAACCTGACAGTTCAAGCCCAGAACGCCCTGGATTATTCCCACTGAAGATGGAAAAGCAGGTGGAAAACATGAGTTATTGTTAACTGTACTGGTGTATGACTAGAGCGCATTACTGGACCACTATAAACTTGTTGTTTGTGGTTTTTCTTTCTTTGTGGAGATTAACACGTTAAAAATAAATTGCACTGGTTCAGCAGTTGATCTTGTTTTCTTATTTGACCTATACGACACAATTTCACAAAGCTAAACATACATTTTTACAGAATAGTTTTATCCTTCCGATTACCAGCACCAGCTATTCAAAATATAAAATGTAGCGGGTTTTAAAGTGAACTGAATGATGTCTGCCTTGTCTCTCCTCTACCTGTCCTCCCCCTTCTCCTCCTCTCTCCCTACCCACCCACCCCCCCATCAGCAGGATGCCCCTCCCCCCCCCCTTCCTATGAGCTTGGTCCTGCTCAAGGTTTCTCCCTGTTAAGGGGAGATTTTCCTGTTGATTGTTAGGGATCAGGCCCTGGGATTCTGCATAGCACCAAGTTTGACTACAACAGACATTACAAATAAAGATGATTTGATTTGATTTAAAAATAAAAGAACTGCGCCTGAAAATGAAGCAGAAGCAATAAAAACCCAACACCAGCGAAGCTTTCGAAGAATCTCAGATATTGATGAAAATTCTGGAAATTATGATGGAGAGATATTTTTCTCATGGCTCAAATTCCACAGCTATTAAGTGATTAAATGGATTTAATGGTGATATTCTGGAGTCCACAATTTCAGGTGAAGTTACACTGGGGAACAATTTGAAAATATCCTGTTGAAATGATTCTAAATTATTCTGATTAAAAATAAAATTGGCACGCTGATTCCAAAATTACAGTCATTTCCCCCCAGCCCGTCAAGTTTTGAAAGCTTCTCCTCCAGATCAGCAAATTTCCCCTAATGAGCTGTAGTCAGACTGGCCAGCTGATGACAACTGGATCAGCTCCGTTGGTGCCGTCACCATTAAGAGGTGTGTGCAGCCCCCAAAAGGTCAGAACTGTCAATATCCTATAGGGACACTTTGAACCAGAGGGGATCCTATAGATCAGGGGTGGGGAACCTTTTTCATATCGAGGGCCATTTCAATTTTTATAAAGTCCTCCGAGGGCCATACTATTATGAACACATACCTAGGGATGCAAAAAAAAAGACGAAAAAAAAGTCTAGAACCACTGTGTCTCATGATTGCTGCATTTGAATTAGAATTATTTATTTAGCACACATGCATATAAAATCACCAAAAAAATAGAATAAAATGACAAACAAGTAAAATATGTTTACATGATCTTACAAAACAATAATAAAAAAGGTGCAGAGTTGAGGCAAGAGACCCGTAAGGGCCTGTTCGAGGCCTCTACTCTGCAATACAAAAACTGCAATACAACAATACAATACAACAAGATATTAATAATAAGAAAATAAATGAAAAGAAAGAAAGATAAAGACAATAATAATAACAACTAGAAAGCACTCGGAGAGCGCAGACCTCCGCCAAGCGCAACAATTCCTGGCATCTTGTGATTTCCACCATAAATATTAGTCCCACATATACTTTGACTACATATTTAGATTCCTTGACCATAAAAACATACCGTTAGCCACTGGAATCATAACAATATACAGTATGTCTTTGTTCAATAGTTATTCACGAAAAAAAAATCACGCTTTGAAACAATTTTACTTTGTCCGGCGCGAGGCACTCCTTCAGGAACTCTCCTTCGGCGTGAGGTTTCAGTTTCGTGACTATTAATTCACTCACCACAAAACCTGCATGCGTAATATTCTCTCTGTCGGTACATGGTCGTGTGAAAGCTGCTTGTTGAGCCTCCAAACTCCAACGAAGAGCGTCAATTTTATCCAAACTCATCTGTCCTTTCAACTCGTCGAGTTTAGCGTGTTTCGAGCTGTAATGGCGCTCGAGATTTGCCTTTTTCATCACTGTCAGCGCCTCGCCACAAACTAGGCACACTGGCTTGTCTTTTACTTCAACAAAGAAAAAATCATTTGTCCATTTCTCCTGGAATACACGGCATTCTGCATCCACCTTCCTTTTCTTAACAGTCGCCATGATGCATCAATTTTTCTTCCGTGTCAATCAGTCCAGCCCCCTACGTACATCCCATGCTGTGTTCACTGACCCTGACCTTGACTCGGACATAGCATAACCGTCTGTTTTATCTCAGAAAATGGGAAAATGTTTCCTCTTGTTACGAAAGAAATTTCAGGATACAAAAGGCAAAAATACGCTACCGCTGCTACTCGCAGCTCGCAGAGTTTAGCGAACGGTCCCACTGTATAAGTGCACATATAAAATATAAAAATCTTATTGCGTTGCGGGCCGGTAGAAATGGTCTCGTAGGCCGTATACGGCCCGGAGGCCGCCCCACCCCTGTCGTAGAGAATCCACACTATGGGCTGGAGACATTGAGACGGTAGCTGGTAGAAGCCAGTCAACTCCCGCTCATCTGCTGCATCACTCACTGACCACTGGTGAAGAGCATCTGTGGAAACATCTGCCGTCTACTCCCTCCATAGATGAAAAATTCAGTTTTTAAAAAGCGCTGGTGGACTTTCAGGAGATCAGTCGATGGTCGACAAAGCAGAAGCAGCTTCGCCTTGAAGTTAAATTACCGTATTTTCACGACTATAAGGCGCACCTAAAAGCCTAGAATTTTCTAAAAAAAACTACGGTGCGCCTTTTAACCCGGAGCGCCTTTTGTATGGATTACTGGTAATATTGGTTAATCGCGGCTACCGTAGTCAGTAGGCGTGGCCGAGGTAACAGCAGTAAATTCAGTCCCAAACCATTTCTGTCTGTAAAGACCCCAAAATGGCTCCTTGCAAAAGACGCGCTTACGACGCAGAGTTCAAACTGAAGGCTATCAGTCACGCAGTTGAACACGGAAATAGAGCAGCGGCAAGAGAATTTAACGTGAACGAATCAATGGTGCGGAAGTGGAGGAAGCAACAAGACGACCTGCGCCAGGTAAAGAAGACTCAACGGAGCTTCCGAGGAAACAAAGCAAGAAGTGGATTAACAAAGGAACTGCAGCCGCTAGATATTGGTGTCAATGGGGCATTCAAAGCTAGACTGCGAACTGCGTGGGAGCGGTGGATGACGGACGGCGAACACACGTTCACCAAGACGGCGAGATGGCGCCGAGCGTCATACGTCACTATCGGCCAGTGGATCGTAAATGCCTGGGCATCGACCGTGGTCCGAGCTTTCGGGAAGGCAGGGATTGTCACTGAAATGCCAGACAACACCAGCGACACCGACCCTGATGACGACTTTGACGAGACGGAGCCGGCCATGTTGGACGCCGTATTCGCACAACTGTTCAATTCGGACACTGAAGAAGAAGAATTCGAGGGATTCCTGGATGAGGAATGAACTGATAAAGTGAGCTTTACGTGTTTCTTTTGTGTGTTTACAACTGAACAAGGCTGGTCATACTGTGAATATGGACATTACCGTTTGAACAACGTTGTTAAATTGCTATTGCTATATTGCTATTGCTATCGCTTTGCACTACTTCGAGAGTTCGAGTTACCCTATATTGTGTTTGCACTAACATTTGATTTACCGCAACGGTACTACGTGATAAAAATGTTGCACTAAATCGAAGATTTATTAAACTCCACTATCCACTTGTGATAAAAATGTTGCACTGCCTGTTATAACTCGCTGTTATTAAACGAACTGTGTTACGCGAAAACATACGTCACTCGGGAAAAATAATAAAACAGCTGTTTATTCATTTTGGGAGTGAATGGAGTTGTGAGAACGCCGGTCTGTATTCTATTAATAAAGTTTGACTGACTTATCTGACTGTTTCATTGACATTCCTTTTAGCGCAGCTCGATCTAGTGAATGCGTCATGAAACCACAGGCACTACGCAGTTTCTATGCTATGCGCCTTATAACACGGTGCGCCCTGTGTATGAAAATATTTCTAAAATAGGCCGTTAATTGAAGGTGCGCCCTATAATACGGTGCGCCTTTTGGTTGTGAAAATACGGGTAGTTCCTGGTATCACACAATGCATCTTTATAAAGTTCTAAATGGCTCCTCGGCCACTCTTATAAGCATGAACACATTCCCCTCTATTTATTTGCAGGTATCACTGCCATCGGAGCTGCATAATGACTGCCGGCCCCGTTGAAGTGATTGTGCATATTTTTTGTGTGTGTTTCTGTGCTCTGTGCCTCTCCTCTCCTCTCCTCTCCTCTCCTCTCCTCTCCTCTCCTCTCCTCTCCTCTCCTTCTCCTTTTCCTCTCCTCTCCTCTTCTTTCCTCTCCTCTTTCCCCTCCTCCTCCTTCTCCTCTCCTCTACCTCCCCTTCACTCTACCTCTCCTCTACCCCTCTCCTCTCCTACCTATCCTATCCTCTACCTGTCCTCCCACCTCCCCTCTCTCTTTACCCGGCCATCAGCAGGAGGGTCCCCCTACATGAGCCTGGTCCTGCTCAAGGTTTCTTCCTGTTAAAGGGGAGTTTTTCCTTGCCACTGTTGCTTGTCTGGGGTCAGGCTCTGGGATTCTGGAAAGCGCCTTGAAACAATTTTGATTGTATAAGACGCTATATAAATAAAGATTGATTGATTGATTGATTCTCTTAATTGTCTCTTCAAATGTCTGTATTATACGTTACTATTTTACATCATGCCTTCAGAATCTTTAGGGTTTAGTATTTACTGTCTCTGTGACATGGAGCATTGGAATATTTCAGCTGCAGCCAGCAAAAACCCATCAGAATGACGGCTATCGGTGGGAACCGCAGGTCATTTGACTTTAGTCAGTCTGTTAAATGTTATAGGATTTATTGCAATCTAATAAAAACTATGAATAAATGTGGGAAATAGGAAATAAAAAGAAGCAAAATGACCAAATAAAACTCCCATGAATACTGTAAATTTTAAGATGTCAAGAATGGAATATCAGCTTATTTAATCAAACATAAAGTGAAAAGGCCTCCTTTAAGTTTACTGCAAAAACAAACACAAAATCAAGAGCGACACACGCCAAAAACGTCTCATTCTCTCTTCTGTCTCCACTCATTCTTTTATATTCTCTTAAGATAATGGGGACGGGGTCGTGTGATAACAAACCAACCTAATTGGGGACTATATTTTTGTTGCAAGAACTTTGGCTCTTCAGAAGTTTCTATGTTGGCTTCCACAGATTGTGCATCCGCTAGAAACTCAGTGTTTTTGAGGAACTACCAGGAGTGGCTGGAGTGGAGGCCAATGACGCTATAGCTACATATAGCTACATATAGATCACCGTTATCCTCAACCCAAAAGACCACCAGTTGGCGCAGCAATACTAAAGATAGGAGGTTGTTGTCGTTGCGCAGACGCGGAGTGATATCACGCACAAACGTGCCCTATGTTCTATATACCGTATGTTCGCGACCAAAGGGCGCACCGTATTAAAAGGTGCAGCCTCAGTTACGGGTGCTATTTCTGTATTTAACACATACATCAGGCGCTCCGGATTACAGGGCGCGGGCATGGTAAAACATACCGCTACGATAGCTTAAAAGAGGCATGCTAGCGTGTATTTAGCAATTTTGCAAATGCCGGCAAGTCGAACAACCGACAACAATGTTTACAAAACTAAAATTTTCGTATTTTGTTATTAAATCCCGGAGGGCTGAAGCAGGATCGCTGTTAAAAATGTATCAGTCCGCGCTTCCAGTTCTGGTGCAACGTCCAGTTCTAAATGTATGAATCCGGGTATTGACGTTTCAACGTCCCATCAGTAAAGGGAGAGATTTGGATATAGTCCCCCTGAGGTGGTGTTTTTAGAGCAGGTCTTAACAACTTTCTCTTTGCCTGATAAGAGGTCCAAACATTATTTCACTTCCCTATAAAATACTCTAAAATTTGCCATTCAAGATTTGTTGTTATTAAGATAAAGAAATGCAACATTTCCCCCAGAGAAACGATGGCGATGGAAAAAGCCCTGGCTGTGTGTGTGCATCACACCAGGCGTGGGTTCTCCTCTCTGTAGTCATGTGGGTCTCCTTTGAAGGGCAGATGAGGAGGTTGGTTACAGATTCCCCTCAGAAAGATGATTACGGTGCCAAAGGTCATCACCGGGGTAACCAGGAAGTCGGTCTACTCTACGAGCGATGCCGCTCCAGTTATCCTTCTCCTGTCAGGACCAGACATTTACGCCACTTTTGATCTTTTTAAATCAGACTTTGGGTTGAGGACTCTGAACCATCTGAGCTCATTGTCGTCGTTCTTGTTGCACGTGTGTTTAATGATGTAGTGGCTCCTCCACAGCCGGCTTGATCTCTGCGTACAGCTGATGGCTCGCTCCTCCCTCTTCTTGTGGTTTCACAGCTCCACACAGACACCAAAGCTCAGAACTCAAATGAAGCTACTGATGCTTCTATATCTCATGTGTTTAAATGTTTCTGGAAATGTACTGGCAGCGTGTGTGACTCGGGTCACCAGTCCGTGTCTCCCAGACTGTTTCTCAAACATCAGCTCACTGCGGGACTTCACACTGTCGTACTCCTCAGCCGAGGCAATGTAGCCCACTGAGCTGGATCGCCGCGGTAACGCTCCATCCCAGTACGGCTCTGCCTCAGCAGGGCGGGTAGTCGGCCGCTCACAGCGGGAGTCCCGTCTGTAGTCGGCCGCTCACAGCGGGAGTCCCGTCTGTAGTCGGCCGCTCACAGCGGGAGCCCCGTCTGTAGTCGGCCGCTAACAGCGGGAGCCCCGTCTGTAGTCGGCCGCTCCTAGCGGGAGCCCCGTCTGTAGTCGGCGCTCACACGGGGAGCCCCGTCTGTAGTCGGCCGCTCATAGCGGGAGTCCCGTCTGTAGTCGGCCGCTCACAGCGGGAGCCCCGTCTGTAGTCGGCCGCTCCTAGCGGCAGCCCAGTCTGTAGTCGGGTGCTCATAGCGGGAGTCCCGTCTGTAGTCGGCCGCCGCTCATAGCGGGAGTCCCGTCTGTAGTCGGCCGCGCTCCTAGCGGGAGCCCCGTCTGTAGTCGGCCGCTCACGGGGGAGCCCCGTCTGTAGTCGGCCGCTCATAGCGGGAGCCCCGTCTGTAGTCCGCCGCTCATAGCGGGAGCCCCGTCTGTAGTCGGCCGCTCATAGCGGGAGTCCCGTCTCAAACCAGATTAAAATTGTGCTATTCAGCCACCTATTTTATTTTTAGAGCTGATTCAGAAACATTCTAATAAAGTGAGACTCTACAAGGCAAATGTTTCTTTTTTAAGGCTCTTTATATGTGATGCAATTCTTATTGTGCAAAACAGGCATTTAGTGCATCAGATGTTTGGGTTGGTAATCTTGCCCATGAAGAGGATATTATCTGAGCTGTGGTCAGTGATGATAACCATGAAGGGACGATTGAACTTCAGGGCTGGAACATAATTATAGGAGTGAAGTGTTATTGCGATGCCTGTAGCAGCTGCGGCAGTGGCTCCAGCCTCATCAACATCCAGGGTAGCTTGATGGACAACCTACAAGAAATACCAGACATAATTAATTGTCAGAAAGAAATCTGTGCTCATTGTTGATGCTGTTCCTGTTTTACATCTTTACCTCTGAGACTGCCAGTTGTTGCCCCTCTGCAATACCACTCAAGTCTGCTCTGTCACCAAACATGTCTCATCCCCATTTCAGTCAACACAGTCTTCAGTGAGTATGACGTTTTGATGGAGAATTTGGGAATATAAACACTGTATTTCCTGGGGAACAGACACAACCATGAAGTGACGGACAGGAGCCAACCGCCACATCAATAACCAAGAGTTAGACGTTGAGTCTCCATTTTACTTCCTTCTGGTAACGTATTGCGTCACTTCCTGTCTTCTCAATCGTTCGTTGGTTGCATTGTGCACGGTGTGTTGTATTCACTTAATATTGAACACTTGGTGTGTTGTATTCACTTTACTTAAAATTTGAACACTTGGGACATTCTAGTCACCCGATAACAACAGTGAGAAACAACCCATTAAACAAATACCGGGCTTCGCCGATTATCAGCGTTAGCATGGCCTCACCGTCTGTTCCACCCGGTGTCTTTGTCTGTTCAGCATGTGAAATGTTTAGTTACTCCTCTGCCTCCCTTAGTGAAGGAATAGGTGCAGAAAGTGGAGTTTATTTACGGCTATGGAGGCGAGACTTAGTGAGCTTTAGACGCGGTTCCGCAGCTTGGAGTTAGCTGGAGTTGCGTCAGGTAGCCAGGAGAAGCTAGCTGCTGCGGAGCCGCCTAGCGTAGCTACAGGTAGCGGTCCCCCGGCAGCAGCCGAGCAGCCGGCTAGCCAGGGCGGCTGGGTGACGGTTCGTAGGAAGCGTAGCCCAAAACAAAGGCCCACGGTGCCCCACCACCCGCTTCCCGTGGCTAACCTCTTTTCCCCACTCGGCGACACACCCGGAGAAAACCGACCCTGGTAATTGGTGACTCTGTTTTGCGCTACGTGAAGCCGACTCCAACGACCATAGTTAAGAGCATTCCGGGGGCCAGAGCGGGCGACATAGAAGCAAATTTACGGCTGCTGGCGAGACGAAAACGTAAATTTGGTAAAGTTATTATTCACGTCGGAGCCAACGACACCCGGCATCGTCGTCCGAGGTGAGGTAACTAAAATTAACTTGGAGTCGGTGTGTAACTACGCAAAAACGATGTCGGACTCCGTAGCATTCTCGGGTCCCCTCCCCAATCTGGCCAGCGAGGAGATGTTTAGCCGCATGTCGTCGCTGTCACGGTGGCGCCCCGATAACCAGGTGGCCTTTAGACAGTTGGAACACTTTTTGGGGAAAACCTGGTCTGATCAGGAGAGACGGTGTCCATCCCACACGGGATGGTGCCTCTCTCATTTCTAGTAATTTGGCTAATTTTATTAGACCCAAAGTGACCTGACAATCCAGGGTCCAGACCAGGATGCAGAGGTGTAGTCTTACACACCTCTCTGCTGCTTCCATAGAACCCTCATCCACCAACAATAACATATTTAACACTATAGAGGTAGTCTCTGTTCCACGGTTAAAAGTTCACCAAGCACAGAGCAGGGGAGCGGTCAATCACCATAATCTTATTAAAATTAATACCAAAAAACTAATATCACAATTAAGTGTGGACTGTTAAATATTAGATCTCTTTTGTGTAAATCCCTGTTAGTGCACGACCTGATAGCGGATCATCACATTGATTTATTTAGTCTTACTGAGACCTGGTTTCAGGAGGAGGAGTATGTTAGCTTAAATGAATCTACTCCACCTACCCATCTTAATTATCATATTCCACGTGTTACTGGTCGAGGAGGGGGAGTGGCAGCAATTTATCACTCCAAGTTATTAATTAATCCCAGACCGAAACATGGCTTCAGTTCATTTGAAAGCCTGACTCTTGGCATCACTCATCTGAACTGGAGGACAGAAAAGCCACTTCTGTTTGTAGTTGTATATCGGCCCCCTGCTGGGCCACATTCAGAGTTCCTGTTTGAGTTCTGATTCTTACCTGACTTGGTCCTTAGAACGGACAAAGTCATTATCATTGGAGACTTCCATATGGACGTTATAAATGACAGCTTTAGAAATGGCTTCATTTCATTACTTGTGTCAGTTGGTTTCCTCCAGCAGATAAACCAACCAACTCACAGCTTCAACCACACCCTAGATCTAGTTCTGACTTATGGTGTTGAGGTAGAACATGTGTCAGTGTTCCCTCAGAACCCCCTCCTGTCAGATCATTCATTGATCACTTTCACATTTATGATTAAGGCTTCTTCTATGCTCAGAACAAAGTCTTACTATAGCAGATGTCTTTCAGATAATGCTGTAGCTAGGTTTAAGGAAGTGATCCCTGTGCTGATCCCAGGACCACCGTGTGTTTCCCCAGGGATCAGTCATTATAATCTTAGCCCTGCTGAGGTCGACTCTATTGCTGAAGGTGCAGCAACCTCACTGAGAATCACGCTTGATTCTGTTGCCCCCCTGAAAAAGAAAATAGTAAATCAGAGGAGGTGTGCCCCCTGGTATAATTCACATATCAGGACCCTCAAGCAGAAAGCACGCAGACTGGAAAGGAAGTGGCATTCTTGTAAAATAGACAGCTATCATGTAGCCTGGAAAGACTGTCTATTAGTTTACAAAAAGGCCCTTCGCAAGGCTAGAACAGCTTATTTTTCTTCTTTAATTGAGGAAAATAAGAGCAACCCCAGGTTTCTTTTCAGCACTGTGGCCAAATTAACTAAGAGTCACAGTGTTTTAGATCCACATATCCCGTCTTCCCTTAGTGGTGAAGACTTCATGAGCTTCTTCACTGATAAAGTTCTAGCTATCAGAGAGAAAGCTAACCAGGCCATCCCGACAACTGGACCATCACCAGATGTGCTGACTGTGGGAACATACAGGTTCTTCAACGAGCCTTAAGCTCCTTCAGCCCTATATATTTTTCTGAGGCGTCATTGCTAATTCAGAAATCCAAGACCACCACGTGTCTTTTAGATCCCATCCCAACACACCTGTTGAAGGATGTTCTACCACTGATAGGCAGTTCTATCCTGGACCAGATCAATGGTTCTTTAGTGTCAGGTTATGTATCCCGGTCCTACAAGGTGGCAGTGATTAAGCCGTTGCTTAAAAAACCATCACTGGATCCTGACGTATTATCAAATTATAGGCCGATATCCAACCTTCCTTTTATCTCTAAAGTTCTTGAGAAGGTGGTGGTGACTCAGTTACTGGAGCACCTGCAGAGGAACAGCCTGTTTGAGATGTTTCAGTCAGGCTTTAGAGCTCATCACAACACAGAAACAGCACTTCTTAAAGTCACTAATGATCTTCTCATAGCTTCAGATCATGGACTGGTCTCTATTCTGGTTCTGCTGGACCTCAGTGCTGCTTGTGATCCAGTTGATCACAGCATCCTGTTACAGAGACTGGAACATGTGATTGGGATTAAAGGGACAGCACTAGACTGGTTTAGATCATATTTATCTGATAGATACCAGTTTGCTCATGTCCATGGTGTTCCCTCCTCATACAGTAGGGTTAGCCATGGAGTTCCTCAAGGTTCTGTACTCGGACCAATCCTCTTCACCTTGTACATGCTTCCCTTAGGGAACATTATTCGGCAGCATGGGATAAATGTTCATTGTTATGCTGATGACACTCAGCTTTATTTATCCATGAAACCCGAGGAGACAGAGAAGTTAGTGAAGCACCAGACCTGTCTTAGAGACATAAAGTCCTGGATGTCTTCAAATTTCCTCCTCCATAACCCAGGAAAAACTGAGGTCATGGTGTTTGGTCCTGAACCTCTCAGAGATAGATTAGATCACATGATCACTCTAGATGGTATCTCATTAACATCTAGTCTCTCTGTGAGGAATCTAGGAGTAACTTTTGGCCAAAATCTCTCCTTCAACTCACACATTAAATTAGTCTCTAGAAGTGCCCTTTTTCACCTGAGGAACATCAGAAAGATCAGGAAGCTACTGACCCACCGTGATGCTGAAAAGTTAGTCCAGCATTTGTTACTTCCAGGCTGGATATTAGAGTTGAAACAGAGCAACCCAGCAAAACCCTGCGTGAATCAACAAAAGACACAAACACAGGTACCTTGCAAGGGAGAGCGAGAGCAGCAGTTCACTCTGGAACACCCTCCGTCGCTCTGCTGCTCCCCTGCAAATCTCCTTCCTTTATTCACATCAGCTCATTATCCATGTGGAATTTTCACCTTCTCCCAAGATGCTTTTAGGGTTTCAGATAACAACCTCACAGTAAATCTGGTGCTCTGGACAAGTGTACGAAATCAAGAGAGGTGAAAAACACTGTTTCTTCTCCATGCACTTAGGTGCTAAACATACAAATGCATTTAAATGATAACAATATAATAATTATTCTCTCTCTCACATACACACACACACATACACACACATTTGCTGTAGAAAACACTGATAATGAGCACATTTGACATTAGGCCCCTCACCTGAACATTTCAGTAGGGTTGATGTTCACCTGTTTCATGTCAGTGAAGACATCAGAGGCATGGAACCTGCATCCATCCTCACTGGCAGCCAGTGTTTGGAGTGGGATCAACTATCAAAATTCAGAACCAAAACATGTCTGTGTTTGAACCTGTAGCCTCCTTTTAGCTGAGCTGGTGGTACCGTCACTACTAACGTACCGTTACAGCTGCTACGCGGACATTGGGGGTTCTCAAAAGGGGCCCCGTTACCTGCTCCACTAGTTGCTGTAGCTCAGAAACACGTCTTTAGCTGTCTCCCGTCTATAATGTCCAGATGGGACAGTTAATGGATTAATGGAGAACCTTTCTGTGTTCCAGCCCAACGGTCGGAGCAGGGAGTGCATCTTCTCAGAGATAGTGCTGGAAAACAATTACACAGCTCTGCAGAATGCTAAGGTTGAAGGCTGGTACGTTGCCTTCAGTCGGAAAGGGAGGCCCATCAAAGCCTCCAGGACAAGGCAGAACCAAAGAGAGGTCCACTTCATCAAGAGGCTCCACGCAGGCCCCCCTCCCTTCCCCAACATGGACCAGAGCAAACACTTTGAGTTTATCTGCTTTTCAGCCACAAGTCGAGCAAAGCGTAACAGGAAATCAGGCACCGTTTCCTAACAGCGAGAGGCAGATATATAACAGATCCAACTTTATTTTTGTATATTTTCATGCAAAACTGTACATTGAAATATGGCTTTAACACAATAATTGTAATAATATTCCTGTAAAATGGTGATGTGTAAATAAAGAAAGAATAAAGGAAAGTGACAAATGATTTTGGAGGCTTGTTTCAGAGGTGAACAATGATGGTGAGTAAGACACAGAGAGGGATGAGGAGAGGTAAATCTCTACCCATATAAGCTGTGATCTTTTGAAGACAATTCAGATCATTTCTGTTTGCAGTATCCTGCACGGTAGGAAATCTAGAACTACTTTATAAAAACGAACACTGCCACCTGCTGGACATATGGTGCATGCACATTTAGATGCTCTATTTAAATGACCACGAAAAGAGAACTCTGAACATCATAGATTGGCCAGAGATGATCAGCTGTCAGCCACAGAAGCAGGAGACGTCCACGCATTGTTACTAACAGTGCACAGTGACTGTGGTAGGACGTGGAGATGCTGGGAGACGTTTGGTGGAGCGTCTGGTCCAGGAGGAGGTGTTTGGAATGAACCAGAGTCTGGTCCAGGAGGAGGTGTGTGGAATAATCCAGGGTCTGGTCCAGGAGGAGGTGTTTGGAATGAACCAGGGTCTGGTCCAGGAGGAGGTGTTTGGAATGAACCAGGGTCTGGTCCAGGAGGGGGGTGTGTGGAATGAACCAGGGTCTGGTCCAGGAGGAGGTGTTAATAACCTGGTTTGCAGCACGGTTGATGGACTCATCTGTTGCTCCTGCTGTTGCACACTGGCTCTGCTCTTGCTCAAGGTCATCAGCATCAATGTTGCACATGCAGCCGAAGCTGCGGGTCGTTGTTTTGAAGGCCTGAGGCGGAGCCGTTGTTAACACATGTAACTCCTCGCCGCCCTTATCATCGCGTTGGGGTTTTGGATCTACCTTCGGCCTCTGATGGTCACCTGATGCCTCAGTCACCATGAAGGCAACGGACAGCGGCTCAACAAGAGTTGACTGGACCGGTTTGGACGGCTTTGACCCAACTGGAGTGTTTTCCTCTCCGCCTGTCCTCAGTCTGGGCAGCGCCACACAGGGATCTGAATCAAGGGTGGGCCCGACACCACGTGTTGGGTTCCTAAGAACCTCAGGTTCCTCCTTATATCTGCTGTCTCCTTTAAGATCTGCATCCAACCATGCATGCTGGGTTCCTGCGGTGGTGTGCTGCCTGTGCTCCACCATCACCGTCCTCCATCCACTGTAGGGCAGGAAGTCTGACAGACTGCTGATGTCACTGTCGATGTCGCTGATGCTTTCGCTGTCGCTGTCGCTGTCTTCCACTCGTCAGTCTTACTACAGCAGCACCCCATCTTCTGCAGCCTGAAGCAGAAACAACAAAAAGCCACTGCCATGACCACACACACTCAGTCAATAACAGATCCATTCGCTGCTCCCGCCTCGTGGAGAAAGAGGAAAGTTCTGCCTCGCCCCCTCCCCAGCCCAGACTAGCACAGGTGAGGGGTCCCTGCCAGTCATCAGGGCGTGAGCAAGGCCCAGCTAGGCTACAGTTTGAGAGGGGCCGGCACATGCTACACAAGCCCCGCCCTCACCCCACTGTGACTTGCATCAAACCAGCCTAACCCTCATGTGCACGAGCCCCGCGCACGAGTCTGCACTGACACGAAGATAGGAGGATATTATCTGAGCTGTGGTCAGTGATGATAACCATGAAGGGACGATTGAACTTCAGGACTGGAACATAATAATAGGAGTGAAGTGTTATTGCGATGCCTGTAGCAGCTGCGGCAGTGGCTCCAGCCTCATCAACATCCAGGGTAGCTTGATGGACAACCTACAAGAAATACCAGACATAATCAATTGTCAGAAAGAAATCTGTGCTCATTGTTGATGCTGTTCCTGTTTTACATCTTTATCTCCGAGACTGCCAGTTGTTGCCCCTCTGCAATACCACTCAAGTCTGCTCTGTCACCAAACATGTCTACCATCCCCATTTCAGTCAACACAGTCTTCAGTGAGTATGACGTTTTGATGGAGAATTTGGGAATAAACACTGTATTTCCTGGGGAACAGACACAACCATGAGGTGACGGACAGGAGCCAACCGCCACATCAATAACCAAGAGTTAGCCGTTGAGTCTCCATTTTCCACACCTGTGTTTCATCCATTTCAGCTATTTGGTAACATGAGCGGCAGAAATTGCATTCTCCAGTTTTGCCATGTCGTCCGGCAACAGCAGCAACATGGAGTGAGAGCTGTTAAATGGGAGGTGAAGGACCGATGTGTTAAACATCTGGTCACGATAGGTTTCAAATCTCTTCTCAATATTCATCCTCTGAACTGGAATCTGAAAATTCAAAGTTTCATGTTTGTAAATGAGATTCGGTTGAAGGTTTTGCCAAAGACTGTGGACTTCAAACCTTGGTCTTTTCATCCACCATGAATAAGTCCTCCTTGGTCAGATCTGGATCAAACGGAGTTTCCCATTTTCCTGTTTTACAAGTCATGGAATCACAGTTTGTTGTTGACAGTTTCAAATGAATAAGAAACACGCCTAAATCGCACCACATCCAGGTGTTTACCTTTAAAATAGATATAGCTGATTAGATACATGACTGTTGTCGGATCTAGACTTTCTACCAGTTTGTCAATCTTCCCACTGGTCTTCTCCTCCACATACTTGTTGATGGTGTTGGCGCTCTCGCTGCTTTTGGTGAAATCAACATTGAATCCATCTGCAAAGTAGGACTTTTTCAAGGTGTCCAGGAACTCAGGCTGTGGTTTGAAGAGGTTGTCCATAAATACAGCCGTCCCTTCACTGGTGACTTCATTCGCCTTCTTCGTCTTTTCAAAGAGGCTCTGAAAAGCCTGGTCTACATCCGTCTGGCTCAGCCATGTGCTGTTGAAAGCCAAACCTCTGAAAAGCTGTCGGTGGGTTGACTGGGGAGAAGAAGATGTTCTTGCCTTGTGAGTCAGGGTTAGCAGCTAAGCTCCTGTACAGCCTGAAGGCAAACTCTCTGTTGGCTGCAGTGACCAGTGAAAGGCTCTCAGTGCTGTTGTCAGCTGAGGTGTCCTGCTCCTTCTGGTTTTGACCAATGTCGTTCCCCACATGGCCTCTGGCCACGCAGATGATTATGGACAAAATCCAGACACACGGGCTGCGTTCATCTTAGTGAACAAAGACAGAAGCAGAAGGCAAAGAGCATCTTGGTTAGTGTTTGTTCTGCTGCTCTCTGCAACCACTTGTGCCTCAAACACACACAACCACAGCGGTGAGGGAACTGAGCATAACCCCCTCGTCATGACGACTGTCGTGATGCTGTGCACTCACCTTCTCCTGCTTCGCTGTTTGGCCCCCAAAGCCCCGACGGTGCAACGGCAGCTGAGGCTTTTACAAAATATCCTCCCCTACAAGGTGCTGGACTTTGCTTTTGTTTGTTCTTTATCTCTGATGTGCTGCTTCTGTGTAATCATTAGTTTATTAGTGCTCCAACAGTACCTACAACTTGATGGAAGCTGGAAAAACCTTCCCAAAGGCTCTACATTTATATTCATCTTTAAATGGTGCATATTAAAGTGCTGCTATAAGTGTACATTCAAGCAGAGAAGAGAAGACAGTTTCTGGACCCTGGGAGACAGAGAGTCCTCTTCCTCTGGGGGACTCCACTGCCCCCATGTGTCCTGACTGACCTGCATGGATCTCCTCCCCATCCTGCATTTGTGTCCAGCATCTCCAGTCCAGTACCATTTACCATGAAGGTGAAGCCTGCGCTCACTCTTCAGAAGGAAGGAGACTGAGGAGGAAGGAAAGTTCCTCACAAAAGGGAAGGACAACCTGTTATGTAATCAGGGGCCTTCATCATTGCTGAGGCTGCTGCTGAACATCATTGATTGTCCAGGTAAAGCCAGGCTGCATTACACAAACGCCAGAGAGCAGCTGAACTTTGTCCTCCAAAATATATTTGCACAGCCGTTTTCCACTGTTGTGTTTGCTGCCTGAAGCTCAGAGTAGAGGTTGGATTTAACTACTTCCAAACAGTGGACTGGTCTCACTGGGACAGTCACAAACCAAGAATAAAAACCATTAATGTGTCGTCTCTCCTCATCCTTCCATCTGAGCTCCTCTACCGTGGCGTCCGTTCACAGCTGGAATGATGATGACCGTGAGGTCCACATCTGCATCCCGACCACAGATGAGGCAGCAAACCTACAGCTTGTCAGTGTTACTCATCAATAAAACAGCTCATCACTGAACTTTAGTTTGGCTGCATTTTTATTTCATTTGATTTTCATATATGCAGACACCAAAGCCCAGACCTCCCAGTTCTGATCCGTTTTCATGTTTGTGAGGCTCCTCAAAGTCAGTTTAAAGTCATTTAAAAGTCTTTCTTTATCCAAATCATTTCTACAAGGAGCAGTTCCAATGGGAAAGAGAACATAGACAAACACTTTGCTTTTGAAGCTTTAAATTCAAGATGTTTAATGTTTAAAATGGTAATTATTCACTCTTTTTGAATTTGATGTCTGATCCCCTTTTAAGGAAAAGAAGAAACCTGAAGGAGCTCCACAGCTGAGGGGCCCGTCTCCCTGGGACGGACAGATGTGCATTAGCATCAGCCATTTATGCAGTGTATGGAGATAAGTGCAGGGCCCAGGGGGGAGCCAGGGGTCCCGGGCCCAGGGGCCCAGTGTGTGAAACCTCTGGGGCTGAACGAGTCCAGCAGCCTTGCTGGCCACCATTAGACTTTAAGGACAAATCAATACAATAGGTAATTTACACACCCACAAATAAAGTTTTCTCTGTCCCTATACAATAAAGAGACATTTCCAGTAACCCCATAATAAGAGGAAGGGCCTGATTTACTTTAGTTTTTTCATTATATAAATCATTGTGATGTTCTATTATCTATCCGGATTAATGTGGATAATCCTTGAAGATATAAGTTTAATCATGGATGAACTTATATATTTTACATCTGATAAGTTGCACACATCTTCAAGACAACATTCACCTTCCCATTAAAGTTTATCTTTATAACTGTGGATAAACACCTTTTTGAAAGTTCCCCATTTAACAGAAAAGAATAAACCGTGTGTTAATAGAAGGTGGCAGCAGATGTTATATTAAAATGTTTTAAAGTTATTTAAATATACATTCAATTCAGTTTCAGAGGCTTGGCGGAGCTCCGATAGCCATAAAGTTTGATCTGTTTTGAGTTGCTGTTCCCAGACCTGGATGCTGAAGTGATTTTGGCATCCATCCATCCTCCACCACTTATCCGGTGTAGGGTCGCGGGGGCAGCAGCCTAAAGAGAGAGGCCCAGAGTTCCCTCTCCCCAGCTACTTCTTCCAGCTCATCCAGGGGGATCCTCAGGCGTTCCCAGACCAGTCGAGAGACATAGTCACGACAACGTGTCCCACAGGCCAGAAAGGCCCGATACGACCTCCCAGGGAATACACCGGGAATCGAACCGAATAGTGCAACATTAAATCTCAGTGCAACATTAGTTAAATATTAAATCTCAAACGATGTACAATAGTGCAACATTAAATCTCAATGTTAGAAGTACTTAAGAAGTGAATTACATCTGGCTGGATAATTATCAGGAACACTGGCGGCCTCTGCTGACCCAGTGGAAGAGTGCAAAAAGCTTACAGCACCTGGTATTCCCAGGCGGTCTCCCATCCAAGTACTAACCAGGCCCGACCCTGCTTAGCTTCCGAGATCGGACGAGATCGGGCGTTCTCAGGGTGGTATGGCCGTAAGCGAGAGCAAGCGCAAGAAAATGGCCTTTTGAAGTTAATACACTCAAACTTATTTTCTTGAAACACTTATTCTGGTGGAGGTTGTCCATTTTGCTTTGTCACAGTCCAAACCTCAATGTTGGAGCAGCCTCCAATCCATTCCCCCCAAAAAGAAAAGGCTATATAGCCTATGAGCGTCATATCATCAAATCTGCCTACAACGGCTCTTGGATGAGAGGTGAAACGCCTTCAAAAAAATCAAACAAGATTCAACTCCGATAAATGAAATCAACTTAAAAGCAATGTGCCATGGCCGGGAATCGGTGCCATGGCCGGGAATCGATCCCAGGCCGGTGCGGGCCAGTTGACAATTGCTGTAACAGACAACCTGATTGAAACCTCCTGAAGACCCCAGAGGGAGAGTTCGAATCCAGCTTTGGGCATTATCAAAGAGAAGATATTTGATTGAAAAATTCACGATCATAAAAATGTTTAAAGAGCATAGCAGTGTCTGGGAGATTTATGAGCCACAAATGCTGCTCTTTTTAGGAGCACAGCCATCTATTCAACTGTAGTTTGTGTCATAGCGTAGTTTGATTGACAAATTCTAAATTGGAAGTAGCAGATATGAACAGGGAAATGCTACGTTATCTGCTTATTCTGTTACAAATAATCTGATGAGATAGGTGTGGAGTTAATTCAGTTGGGGATAGACAGATGGAAAATTAGTGTTGTTAGTATGATACTTGAGTTCTTTAGATATTGTTTTCAATTCAGGAATCTGCCGCCTTGAGTTGGCTTTTGTTGAAGGCAGAAATGTTGACAATAGTGTGGACCAAAGTGGGAAATTCAATTTTATTTAAACACAAACACACACACAATATTAAATCTCAAACGATGTACAATAGTGCAACATTAAATCTCAATGATAGAAGTACTTAAGAAGTGAATTACATCTGGCTGGATAATTATCAGGAACACTGGCGGCCTCTGCTGACCCAGTGGAAGAGTGCAGAAAGCTTACAGCACCTGGTATTCCCAGGCGGTCTCCCATCCAAGTACTAACCAGGCCCGACGCTGCTTAGCTTCCGAGATCGGACGAGATCGGGCGTTCTCAGGGTGGTATGGCCGTAAGCGAGGGCAGGTGCAAGAAAATGGCCTTTTAAAGTTAATACACTCAAACTTATTTTCTTGAAACATTTATTCTGGTGGATGTTGTCCATTTTGCTTTGTCACAGTCCAAACCTCAATGTTGGAGCAGCCTCCAATCCATTCCCCCCAAAAAGAAAAGGTTATATAGCCTATGAGCGTCATATCATCAAATCTGCGTAGATCGGCTCTTGGATGAGAGGTGAAACGCCTTCAAAAAACTCAAACAAGATTCAACTCCGATAAATGAAATCAACTTAAAAGCAATGTGCCATGGCCGGGAATCGATCCCCGGCCGGTGCGGGCCAGTTGACAATTGCTGTAACAGACAACCTGATTGAAACCTCCTGAAGACCCCAGAGGGAGAGTTCGAATCCAGCTTTGGGCATTATAAAAGAGAAGCTATTTGATTGAAAAATTCACGATCATAAAAATGTTTAAAGAGCATAGCAGTGTCTGTGAGGTTTATGAGCCACAAATGCTGCTCTTTTTAGGAGCACAGCCATCTATTAAACTGTAGTTTGTGTCATAGCATAGTTTTATTGACAAATTCTAAATTGCAAGTAGCAGATATGAACAGGGAAATGCTACGTTATCTGCTTATTCTGTTACAAATAATCTGATGAGATAGGTGTGGAGTTAATTCAGTTGAGGATAGACAGATGGAATATTAGTGTTGTTAGTATGATACTTGAGTTCTTTATATGTTGTTTTCAATTCAGGAATCTGCCGCCTTGAGTTGGCTTTTGTTGAAGACAGAAATGTTGACAATAGTGTGGACCAAAGTGGGAAATTCAATTTTATTTAAACACAAACACGCACGCGCGCGCGCGCGCGCACGCACACACACGCGCGGACGCACGCACGCACACACACACACACACTCATAAAATATTAAATCTCAAACGATGTACAATAGTGCAACATTAAATCTCAATGTTAGAAGTACTTAAGAAGTGAATTACATCTGGCTGGATAATTATCAGGAACACTGGCGGCCTCTGCTGACCCAGTGGAAGAGTGCAAAAAGCTTACAGCACCTGGTATTCCCAGGCGGTCTCCCATCCAAGTACTAACCAGGCCCGACCCTGCTTAGCTTCCGAGATCGGACGAGATCGGGCGTTCTCAGGGTGGTATGGCCGTAAGCGAGAGCAAGCACAAGAAAATGGCCTTTTGAAGTTAATACACTCAAACTTATTTTCTTGAAACACTTATTCTGGTGGAGGTTGTCCATTTTGCTTTGTCACAGTCCAAACCTCAATGTTGGAGCAGCCTCCAATCCATTCCCCCCAAAAAGAAAAGGCTATATAGCCTATGAGCGTCATATCATCAAATCTGCCTACAACGGCTCTTGGATGAGAGGTGAAACGCCTTCAAAAAAATCAAACAAGATTCAACTCCGATAAATGAAATCAACTTAAAAGCAATGTGCCATGGCCGGGAATCGGTGCCATGGCCGGGAATCGATCCCAGGCCGGTGCGGGCCAGTTGACAATTGCTGTAACAGACAACCTGATTGAAACCTCCTGAAGACCCCAGAGGGAGAGTTCGAATCCAGCTTTGGGCATTATCAAAGAGAAGATATTTGATTGAAAAATTCACGATCATAAAAATGTTTAAAGAGCATAGCAGTGTCTGGGAGATTTATGAGCCACAAATGCTGCTCTTTTTAGGAGCACAGCCATCTATTCAACTGTAGTTTGTGTCATAGCGTAGTTTGATTGACAAATTCTAAATTGGAAGTAGCAGATATGAACAGGGAAATGCTACGTTATCTGCTTATTCTGTTACAAATAATCTGATGAGATAGGTGTGGAGTTAATTCAGTTGGGGATAGACAGATGGAAAATTAGTGTTGTTAGTATGATACTTGAGTTCTTTAGATATTGTTTTCAATTCAGGAATCTGCCGCCTTGAGTTGGCTTTTGTTGAAGGCAGAAATGTTGACAATAGTGTGGACCAAAGTGGGAAATTCAATTTTATTTAAACACAAACACACACACACAATATTAAATCTCAAACGATGTACAATAGTGCAACATTAAATCTCAATGATAGAAGTACTTAAGAAGTGAATTACATCTGGCTGGATAATTATCAGGAACACTGGCGGCCTCTGCTGACCCAGTGGAAGAGTGCAGAAAGCTTACAGCACCTGGTATTCCCAGGCGGTCTCCCATCCAAGTACTAACCAGGCCCGACGCTGCTTAGCTTCCGAGATCGGACGAGATCGGGCGTTCTCAGGGTGGTATGGCCGTAAGCGAGGGCAGGTGCAAGAAAATGGCCTTTTAAAGTTAATACACTCAAACTTATTTTCTTGAAACATTTATTCTGGTGGATGTTGTCCATTTTGCTTTGTCACAGTCCAAACCTCAATGTTGGAGCAGCCTCCAATCCATTCCCCCCAAAAAGAAAAGGTTATATAGCCTATGAGCGTCATATCATCAAATCTGCGTAGATCGGCTCTTGGATGAGAGGTGAAACGCCTTCAAAAAACTCAAACAAGATTCAACTCCGATAAATGAAATCAACTTAAAAGCAATGTGCCATGGCCGGGAATCGATCCCCGGCCGGTGCGGGCCAGTTGACAATTGCTGTAACAGACAACCTGATTGAAACCTCCTGAAGACCCCAGAGGGAGAGTTCGAATCCAGCTTTGGGCATTATAAAAGAGAAGCTATTTGATTGAAAAATTCACGATCATAAAAATGTTTAAAGAGCATAGCAGTGTCTGTGAGGTTTATGAGCCACAAATGCTGCTCTTTTTAGGAGCACAGCCATCTATTAAACTGTAGTTTGTGTCATAGCATAGTTTTATTGACAAATTCTAAATTGCAAGTAGCAGATATGAACAGGGAAATGCTACGTTATCTGCTTATTCTGTTACAAATAATCTGATGAGATAGGTGTGGAGTTAATTCAGTTGAGGATAGACAGATGGAATATTAGTGTTGTTAGTATGATACTTGAGTTCTTTATATGTTGTTTTCAATTCAGGAATCTGCCGCCTTGAGTTGGCTTTTGTTGAAGACAGAAATGTTGACAATAGTGTGGACCAAAGTGGGAAATTCAATTTTATTTAAACACAAACACGCACGCGCGCGCGCGCGCGCACGCACACACACGCGCGGACGCACGCACGCACACACACACACACACTCATAAAATATTAAATCTCAAACGATGTACAATAGTGCAACATTAAATCTCAATGTTAGAAGTACTTAAGAAGTGAATTACATCTGGCTGGATAATTATCAGGAACACTGGCGGCCTCTGCTGACCCAGTGGAAGAGTGCAAAAAGCTTACAGCACCTGGTATTCCCAGGCGGTCTCCCATCCAAGTACTAACCAGGCCCGACCCTGCTTAGCTTCCGAGATCGGACGAGATCGGGCGTTCTCAGGGTGGTATGGCCGTAAGCGCGAGTAGGGGCAAGAAAATGGCCTTTTGAAGTTAATACACTCAAACTTATTTTCTTGAAACACTTATTCAGGTGGAGGTTGTCCATTTTGCTTTGTCACAGTCCAAACCTCAATGTTGGAGCAGCCTCCAATCCATTCCCCCCAAAAAGAAAAGGCTATATAGCCTATGAGCGCCATATCATCAAATCTGCGTAGATCGGCTCTTGGATGAGAGGTGAAACGCCTTCAAAAAAATCGAACCAGATTCAACTCCGATAAATGAAATCAACTTAAAAGCAATGTGCCATGGCCGGGAATCGGTGCCATGGCCGGGAATCGATCCCGTGTCGGTTCGGGTCAGTTGACAATTGCTGTAACAGACAACCTGATTGAAACCTCCTGAAGACCCCAGAGGGAGAGTTCGAATCCAGCTTGGGCATTATCAAAGAGAAGATATTTGATTGAAAAATTCACGATCATAAAAATATTTAAAGAGCATAGCAGTGTCTGTGAGGTTTATGAGCCACAAATGCTGCTCTTTTTAGGAGCACAGCCATCTATTAAACTGTAGTTTGTGTCATAGCATAGTTTTATTGACAAATTCTAAATTGCAAGTAGCAGATATGAAGGGAAATGCTACGTTATCTGCTTATTCTGTTACAAATAATCTGATTAGATAGGTGTGGTGTAGTAACTTGCAGGAGGCTTCTTCTTACTGAAGAATTTATTTTATTTCAGGAACTCGAACAGGTAGCATTAATTTCGGTCAGCACACAGGTATAACTCACTTCCGCTCTAGTTTCTTCTACACAAGAAATTTCCCGAACAGTAAACAACACGTTGTCCCACCTAGTGGCCTGGAAGGCATTTAACATCAATAAACAGGTTTACCACACCCTTCCCCCCTTAAGTGTTTTCTACACCCTTCAATAGAACATTATGAACTTTTTTTTTTTTCTTAATCCAATTTAAAGTCCTTCAAGTAACTGGGCAACTTGATTTCCCTTCTTGAATGTCGCCTCTGTGGAGTTGGGGTTGTGACAGTTCTTTGTTCTGTCTCAGAACTTCCTACAGCTTCAGTAGTTGCAGGCTCCTCCAACTTCTCCTCACTGAGTACCACCTCCTCAGCTTCCAGCCAGGCCTCACTTCCTTGATCCGTCTGACTGAGTGTCATAGAGGCCGTCTGTGGAAGGTTGTTGCGTTCTTCTGGTCTCCGGTGGTGTGTGTGAATCTGATCCACATGTCTCCTCACCACTCTCCCATCACCTAGCATCACTTTGTATGACACTGGTCCTGTCACTGACTCAATGAGTCCTGGGATCCACTTTGGTCCGAAACTGAAGTTCTGGATCAGCACTGAGTCTCCTGTTTTGAACCAGCGTTCCTTCGCCTTTTTGTTGTGATCTTTTGTCTGTTGTTCTTGTTTTTTCATCACTTTTCTGCTTAGATTTGGGTGAATCGAGTCCAGGGTGCAACGAAGCTTCCTCCCAAGAAGTAGCTCTGCAGGTGATAACCCAGTAGTGGTGTGAGGAGTCACTCTGTAGCTAAATAATACTCTGGCTACTTTAGCTGTCAGTGTTCCCTCGGGGCATTTTTTCATCATTCTCTTGAAAGTTTGTACAGCCCTCTCTGCTAACCCATTACTGGCAGCATGATAGGGTGCAGAGGTCACATGACGAATACCATTTTTTTTCAAAAATTCTTTGAATTCTATACTGGTGAAACAAGTGCCATTATCAGACACTATCAATTCCGGCAGTCCATGGTTACTAAAGCTGGTACGCAGGCACTCAATTGTGGTGGTTGATGTTGCAGAATTCACGGGATACACATCCATCCATTTGGAATGTGCATCAATGAGCACAAAAAACATCTTCTCCATAAACGGTCCAGCATAATCCACATGAATGCGGCTCCAGGGTTTGTCTGGCCAGTCCCACGGGTGTAATGGGGCAGGTGCAGGGACGTTGCGGTATTCTAGACAGGTCATGCAGCTCTTAACAGTATCCTCCACCTCTTTGTCCAGCTTTGGCCACCACACATAACTCCTCGCCAATGCTTTCATTCGGGACACTCCTGGGTGGCACTGATGAAGCTGTCTCATGACATTTTCCTGTCCTGCTTTTGGCACAACCACCCTTGAACCCCATAGCACACATCCATCTTTGATGCTGAGTTCATATTTTCTCACCTCATAGGGGCCAAACTCCTCCCTTTTTTCTTTTGATGACCAGCCGTTTTGTACCATCTCCCGCACTCTTGAAAGTACTGGATCTGCGTCTGTCCATGCTTTCACTTGGTCAGCTGTCACCAGTGTGATGTCAGAGCTCTCCAACATGAGAACCCTCTCTTCCAGCTCCTCCTCTGTTACCTCTGGTAAAGGAAGGCGACTTAAGGCATCTGCATTACAGTGATACCTTCCTTCTTTATACACTATTGTGTATTCGTAGGCTCTCAAGGTTACCGCCCACCTCTGTATTCTGGGTGAAGCCATTTGTGGCACAGCTCGCATCTCACTGAAGAGTCCCAACAAAGGCTTGTGATCTGTCACAATAGTGAATTTCCTTCCATAAATGTACTTGTGGAATCTCTTTATTCCAAACATCACAGCTAGTCCTTCCTTGTCCAGCTGGGAATATTTTTTTTCTGCTGGGTTTAGTGTTCTTGAGGTGAATCCAATGGGTCTCTCGGTTCCGTCCGGCATAAAATGCGACAACACAGCACCTACTCTCCATAAGGTGATGCGTCACATGACAATACAAGGTCCTTTTCTGGGTCATAGTGCACAAGAACCTCGGCAGACTGCATCAATTCCTTTGACTTGTCAAAAGCAGCTTGCTGAGCATCACCCCAATGCCACCTTGTCTCCTTTTGTAACAGTTTGTGTACTGGTGCAAGTACAGTTGAGAGATTGGGCAGAAACTTGTTATAATAGTTTAACAGTCCCAGGTACGCCTTCAACTCTGTTACATTTGAAGGTGTGGGTGCCTCTTTGATTGCTTGTACCTTCTCATGTACTGGGTGCAGTCCTGTCGCGTCCACCTTGATGACCTAGGAACATCACTTCCTCATTCATGAACAGGCACTTGCTTCTTTTGAGTCTGAGACCTGCTTCTTGTAGCCGTTTCAACACCCTAGCCAGTGTCTGCAGGTGCTCCCGGTCGTCTTTCCCTGTGAGGAGGATGTCATCCAAAAAAATGGTCACATGAGGGATGCCCTGTAACAGTCCCTCCATTGTCCGTTGAAATATTGCTGGGCTTGATGAAACCCCAAAAGGTAGCACCCTGTAGGTGAATAACCCCTTGTGAGTATTTATGGTCACATACTTCTTTGCTTCTTCGTCCAAGGAAATCTGGTGGTATGCATGACTGAGATCCAATTTTGAGAATTTCTGTCCACCTGACAGTGTGGCAAACAGATCCTCAATTTTGGGAATTGGGTACTGCTCCAACTTTGAGATCTGGTTTACCGTCAGTTTATAATCTCCACATAGCCTTACTGTATCATCAGGTTTCAACACGGGAACCACTGGAGTAGCCCACTCTGAATGTTTCACAGGTTCTATGATTTTCTGTGCAAGGAGTCTGTCAAGCTCCGCCTCTACTCTTCCTCTCATGGCATATGGTACAGGTCGGGCTTTAAAAAACCTGGGGGCTGCTTCCTTGTCTACATATATTTTCGCTGGGGGGCCTTTAAATCTTCCAAGTTCATCTTTAAACACTTCTCCATACTCCCCCAGTACCTCATCCAACGTCTCTTCTGCCACATTGTGGATTTGGGTTTCGGGTCTCATCTGGACTTCCTCTGCAGTCTCTACCCGGACGTGATGGACCTGGGGTGTTTCTCTCCACTGTAAACCTAGCCTCCTAATCCAGTACCTGCCTACCAAACTGGGGCCTGCACCTCCTACCACAACCACAGGTAAGTCTAGGGCTCGCCCTTGGTTCTGCACCTTAACTACAGCGGCTCCTAAGACTTTTACCTTGTGCCCTGTATATGTTTTGAGCCTGACTCGACATGGGCATAACTTTGGTGTTCCTTTTCCCCTGAGAGTTTTGAAAACTGAGTAGTTAACTACTGTAACACCACAACCTGAATCCATTTCAAACTGTGTGTCTGTCCCATTTACTGTCAAAGTCTCTATAAATGGAGCTTCTGCTGGTATGTCAAGTTCATCCAATTTGTACAATGTGTACATGACTTCCTCTGAGTCTATGTTATCTTTTTCTCCTTCCCCCTGGCTGACATAATTTGCTCCCTGAGCTCTCCCCTGTTTGCCTGTCTGCACTCCACCTCCTTTGGCCCTCAAGTTCTTTGCTGAGCCCTTAAACCTACACACTTTTTGAATGTGGCCAACTTTCCCACACTTGTGACAGGTTTCCTTAATAAATCTACAGTCCCCAGCCATGTGCTGGTCACTACCACACCTGTAGCAAACTTTACGCTGGTTCTGCTGGGTATATGGGGTCTGCTTTGAATACACCTTATGCACCGCCTGGGGTGCCCTCATGTACTGGGGCACGAACTCCGGAGACTGCAAGTCCTACACATCTTTGCACGCCGTCTCAATGGCCTGCGCCAACTTCAGCGCCTTGTCGAAGGTCAATTCCGGCTCCGAAAGCAGTCTGCGCTGTATACGATCATCCACGATGCCACAAACCAGCCTATCCCGGATCATTTCCGACAGCTTGTCCCCGTAGTTGCAGTCTTGAGCCAGTTTCCTCAGCACAGCAACAAACTCCATAACTGTCTCCCCCTGCTTCCTGTATCTGGAGTTAAACTTACAACGTTGCACAATCTCGCTCGGTTTTGGGTTGAAATGATCCTTCAACAACTTCACCAGTTCATCAAAAGTCTTGTCACCCGGTTTGGCGGGGCTGACTAAGTTCCTCATGAGACTGTAAGTCTGACTGCCCACTGCACTCAGCAAAATATCTTTACGTCTACCTGCATCGTCGATTCCATTAGCTCTGAAAAAATGGTGGAGTACTTCACAATATTCTTCCCACTTCTGGGATTGACCATCAAAAGGAGCGGTGCTTCCAATCATAGCCGCCATGTTCTTTTTCCAACAGCCACAGAGTCCGGTCTGCAAGGTTTACTTAGCCACTCAGCAGCCGCTTTCATTCCTCTGTATCCATCCGAGGCATCTGTGGTGACTTTATCCTCGTCGCCATTTATGTAGTAACTTGCAGGAGGCTTCTTCTTACTGAAGAATTTATTTTATTTCAGGAACTCGAACAGGTAGCATTAATTTCGGTCAGCACACAGGTATAACTCACTTCCGCTCTAGTTTCTTCTACACAAGAAATTTCCCGAACAGTAAACAACACGTTGTCCCACCTAGTGGCCTGGAAGGCATTTAACATCAATAAACAGGTTTACCACATGTGGAGTTAATTCAGTTGGGGATAGACAGATGGAATATTAGTGTTGTTAGTATGATACTTGAGTTCTTTCGATATTGTTTTCAATTCAGGAATCTGCCGCCTTGAGTTGGCTTTTGTTGGAGACAGAAATGTTGACAATAGTGTGGACCAAAGTGGGAAATTCAATTTTATTTAAACACAAACACACACACACGCACGCACGGACGCACGCACGCACGCACACACACACAGAGACACACTCATAAAATATTAAATCTCAAACGATGTACAATAGTGCAACATTAAATCTCAATGTTAGAAGTACTTAAGAAGTGAATTACATCTGGCTGGATAATTATCAGGAACACTGGCGGCCTCTGCTGACCCAGTGGAAGAGTGCAAAAAGCTTACAGCACCTGGTATTCCCAGGCGGTCTCCCATCCAAGTACTAACCAGGCCCGATCCTGCTCAGCTTCCGAGATCGGACGAGATCGGGCGTTCTCAGGGTGGTATGGCCGTAAGCGAGAGCAGGTGCAAGAAAATGGCCTCTTGAAGTTAATACACTCAAACTTATTTTCTTGAAACACTTATTCAGGTGGAGGTTGTCCATTTTGCTTTGTCACAGTCCAAACCTCAATGTTGGAGCAGCCTCCAATCCATTCCCCCCAAAAAGAAAAGGCTATATAGCCTATGAGCGCCATATCATCAAATCTGCGTAGATCGGCTCTTGGATGAGAGGTGAAACGCCTTCAAAAAAATCGAACCAGATTCAACTCCGATAAATGAAATCAACTTAAAAGCAATGTGCCATGGCCGGGAATCGGTGCCATGGCCGGGAATCGATCCCGTGTCGGTTCGGGTCAGTTGACAATTGCTGTAACAGACAACCTGATTGAAACCTCCTGAAGACCCCAGAGGGAGAGTTCGAATCCAGCTTTGGGCATTATCAAAGAGAAGATATTTGATTGAAAAATTCACGATCATAAAAATGTTTAAAGTGCATAGCAGTGTCTGTGAGGTTTATGAGCCACAAATGCTGCTCTTTTTAGGAGCACAGCCATCTATTAAACTGTAGTTTGTGTCATAGCATAGTTTTATTGACAAATTCTAAATTGCAAGTAGCAGATATGAACAGGGAAATGCTACGTTATCTGCTCATTCTGTTACAAATAATCTGATGAGATAGGTGTGGAGTTAATTCAGTTGGGGATAGACAGATGGAATATTAGTGTTGTTAGTATGATACTTGAGTTCTTTAGATATTGTTTTCAATTCAGGAATCTGCCGCCTTGAGTTGGCTTTTTTTTGAAGACAGAAATGTTGACAATAGTGTGGACCAAAGTGGGAAATTCAATTTTATTTAAACACAAACACAAACACACACAGGCACGCACGCACGCACACACACACACACACACACACACAACACACACACACACACACACACACTCATAAAATATTAAATCTCAAACGATGTACAATAGTGCAACATTAAATCTCAATGTTAGAAGTACTTAAGAAGTGAATTACATCTGGCTGGATAATTATCAGGAACACTGGCGGCCTCTGCTGACCCAGTGGAAGAGTGCAAAAAGCTTACAGCACCTGGTATTCCCAGGCGGTCTCCCATCCAAGTACTAACCAGGCCCGACCCTGCTTAGCTTCCGAGATCGGACGAGATCGGGCGTTCTCAGGGTGGTATGGCCGCAAGCGAGAGCAGGTGCAAGAAAATGGCCTTTTGAAGTTAATACACTCAAACTTATTTTCTTGAAACACTTATTCTGGTGGAGGTTGTCCATTTTGCTTTGTCACAGTCCAAACCTCAATGTTGGAGCAGCCTCCAATCCATTCCCCCCAAAAAGAAAAGGCTATATAGCCTATGAGCGCCATATCATCAAATCTGCGTAGATCGGCTCTTGGATGAGAGGTGAAACGCCTTCAAAAAAATCAAACAAGATTCAACTCCGATAAATGAAATCAACTTAAAAGCAATGTGCCATGGCCGGGAATCGATCCCGGCCGGTGCAGGCCAGTTGACAATTGCTGTAACACACAACCTGATTGAAACCTCCTGAAGACCCCAGAGGGAGAGTTCGAATCCAGCTTTGGGCATTATCAAAGAGAAGATATTTGATTGAAAAATTCACGATCATAAAAATGTTTAAAGTGCATAGCAGTGTCTGTGAGGTTTATGAGCCACAAATGCTGCTCTTTTTAGGAGCACAGCCATCTATTAAACTGTAGTTTGTGTCATAGCATAGTTTTATTGACAAATTCTAAATTGCAAGTAGCAGATATGAACAGGGAAATGCTACGTTATCTGCTCATTCTGTTACAAATAATCTGATGAGATAGGTGTGGAGTTAATTCAGTTGGGGATAGACAGATGGAATATTAGTGTTGTTAGTATGATACTTGAGTTCTTTAGATATTGTTTTCAATTCAGGAATCTGCCGCCTTGAGTTGGCTTTTTTTTGAAGACAGAAATGTTGACAATAGTGTGGACCAAAGTGGGAAATTCAATTTTATTTAAACACAAACACAAACACACACAGGCACGCACGCACGCACGCACACACACACACACACACACACACACACACACACACACACACACACACACACTCATAAAATATTAAATCTCAAACGATGTACAATAGTGCAACATTAAATCTCAATGTTAGAAGTACTTAAGAAGTGAATTACATCTGGCTGGATAATTATCAGGAACACTGGCGGCCTCTGCTGACCCAGTGGAAGAGTGCAAAAAGCTTACAGCACCTGGTATTCCCAGGCGGTCTCCCATCCAAGTACTAACCAGGCCCGACCCTGCTTAGCTTCCGAGATCGGACGAGATCGGGCGTTCTCAGGGTGGTATGGCCGCAAGCGAGAGCAGGTGCAAGAAAATGGCCTTTTGAAGTTAATACACTCAAACTTATTTTCTTGAAACACTTATTCTGGTGGAGGTCGTCCATTTTGCTTTGTCACAGTCCAAACCTCAATGTTGGAGCAGCCTCCAATCCATTCCCCCCAAAAAGAAAAGGCTATATAGCCTATGAGCGCCATATCATCAAATCTGCGTAGATCGGCTCTTGGATGAGAGGTGAAACGCCTTCAAAAAAATCAAACAAGATTCAACTCCGATAAATGAAATCAACTTAAAAGCAATGTGCCATGGCTGGGAATCGATCCCGGGCCGGTGCGGGCCAGTTGACAATTGCTGTAACACACAACCTGATTGAAACCTCCTGAAGACCCCAGAGGGAGAGTTCGAATCCAGCTTTGGGCATTATCAAAGAGAAGATATTTGATTGAAAAATTCACGATCATAATAATGTTTAAAGAGCATAGCAGTGTCTGTGAGGTTTATGAGCCACAAATGCTGCTCTTTTTAGGAGCACAGCCATCTATTAAACTGTAGTTTGTGTCATAGCATAGTTTTATTGACAAATTCTAAATTGCAAGTAGCAGATATGAACAGGGAAATGCTACGTTACCTGCTCATTCTGTTACAAATAATCTGATGAGATAGGTGTGGAGTTAATTCAGTTGGGGATAGACAGATGGAATATTAGTGTTGTTAGTATGATACTTGAGTTCTTTAGAAATTGTTTTCAATTCAGGAATCTGCCGCCTTGAGTTGGCTTTTTTTTGAAGACAGAAATGTTGACAATAGTGTGGACCAAAGTGGGAAATTCAATTTTATTTAAACACAAACACACACACACACAGGCACGCACGCACGCACGCACACACACGCACACACACACACACACACACACACACACACACACACACACACACACACACACACACACACTCATAAAATATTAAATCTCAAACGATGTACAATAGTGCAACATTAAATCTCAATGTTAGAAGTACTTAAGAAGTGAATTACATCTGGCTGGATAATTATCAGGAACACTGGCGGCCTCTGCTGACCCAGTGGAAGAGATTTCAACTCCGATAAATGAAATCAACTTAAAAGCAATCGGCCATGGCCGGGAGCTAAACGGCCCTAAACCGTTTCCCATTCATTTTCAATGGTAGTGCTAAACCACTACGGACGCAATATATTTCCGGCCGCTATCATCCCGTGGCGCTGTTCTGCCGTTTCTATCAAGAGCGGCTCCTCTCCGGAGGATCGGCCGTTCTTGGTTCATTCTTTGGTAAACTTCGCTGAAGGTAAGTTTGGGCTTGATTTCCTACTAAATTAATGAGGAAACTTTTCGTAATTGTGCATAGGCTGTGGTCAATTCTGTCCTAAATTAGCAAGGAACGTGTTATAATTGGCCCTAAATTATAATGTACTGTATTTGTCATGCTACAATATAGTCATATTTTGTCAAGCTAGTTTTTCATAAATTAAATTACACGATAGTGATGAAAGAACTTGTTCATATTTTATATTCAAGTAACCGATTTACTTGTCGTCGCACTGAAATCTGGTATTATTATTATTATTACTATAATTATTATTAGTAGTAATATTAGTAGTGGTAGTATTACATTTTATTACATCAAATGTGTGTTTTTGTTTCCAATGTCTTTGAGAGGGGATACTGTCCTCCTGCCCCCCCCCCCCAACATGTTCTCTCTCACACACACACACAGACACACACACCTACACACACACACACACACACCATCACTTTCCAGTCTTTTCCTCACTAGCCACACCAGGTACTGACCTTCTGAACTCCTGAATCGACACCCCAACAACCTTGATCTTACACTTTCACACCTACATGATAATTGCATGTGTGCGCACACTCACAAACACAGACACACACACACACACACACACACACAGAGCTTTACACATGGTACCACACTTTATCTTTTACTGGCCTAAGATTCCTTTGATCACATTTATCAGGTGTGATTTGAAAAATGGGTGGAACTGTTTTATCAGTGTCTAATAAAAATGAGAAAATTAATAGACATTTTTCCTTTATGTCAGCTCAACATGCAGAAGCAATTCGCCTTTTTCCCTGGGAAACTTCGGGTCGTGTTCCGCAAGGGGCCTCTTGGGTTTCTCCTCCAGGAGCCATCTGATGAAGCCAAACGGGTGAGTTCCACTCCTCAGGACAAGTCTGCGGCCATGAGGGAGGACCTCGTACGGCAGAACGCTTTGGCCGTCATCCGACAAAGAGGGGGGGATCCCTCAGATAAGATGGAGGTGCTGGGAGACTATGTCCTGCAGTTTGGTAAATATAAAGGGAAGTCATTCAGATGGCTTTTGCAGAATGACGTAGGATCCACCGTGTATCTGATCAAGAACGTGCAGAGCGAGGAGGCAGCAGGTCTCTGTATGGCTGACAGCCACAGTAAGGACAGCCTCCAGTCATTTGTGAGTTATGCCCTCAGTTTCCAAGAAATCCAGGCTCTCCTCACTTATGAGGCCGGAAGAGGGGATGGAGTGACTGCCTCATCTGAAGACGACCAGCTGGTTGGATTTGGTGCCCGAGCCAAGAGCAGGTGGAAGGAGATCTGGGACAGCAGAGGTGATGGCTATGCTGATTTTGTCATAGGCAGGCGCTGCGTTCCAGGTACACGAATGTCCAGGTTGCAGCAGAACCTGCTGAAGAGGCAGCAGCCCACCACATCTTCCACACCTGCTGAGCATCCCATGAAGGCCCCAGCTGAGCCCCTGGGTATGCTAATTCCTTCATGTGACAAGTTCAACTTTGGGAAAAGGTTTTTTTCTTTTCTACTAATAACCTGTAGCCGGTATTTTTGTCTTTAACACAGCCATGGAGGAGGACGTGGAGATGGAAAGGGAGATGCTGAGCATCCATAACTCTGATCTGCAAGTCCAGAGCTGTAAATACACCGTTACCACATTTATTTCATGTCAGACAAACAAAGTCCATGCCGTATCTGATTTCTATTGTTTTTCTTTTCATCTGTGTGCAGATGCTATGCCAGTAGCAGCAGCCGCCCTGCCGAGAGTGCCACCAGGAGCAAAGACAGGTTTCTGAAAAATAGGTTTCAGAGCTGGAGTTCCGTTCCTTTCCATGAAGAATTCCTCTCCAAATCTGAAACTTATCTTATTATTTTTGTGTTCTTGATGTTCCGGCCGAGTTCCTTTAATATTACTCTTCATATGTTGGTGTGATAATAACCGTCGTGAGGACTATGAATTGATCCGTGCAATGATGAACTGATATTGACTATGAGGAGGAGGGTAAGTGTTTGTTTTTGTTCTCTTTGATGCTTCGTTGAAAAACAGTTTGGATGCACGGGGTACGAACACGCGAATGCATGTTTGTTGACCGAGTCCCAATGCTCCTCCTGCTCGGCCTCGAGAGCGCTGATTAACATTGTCATTTCAATTGGTGTGAATGAGACCATTATATTGTTTTCATTTTAATGATGTAAAATTCTAAAAAGCAGGAGGAGTAACGATAAGGCTGCTTGAATTTCTACTAATAACGGCGTCTTCACAACTCATTGAATCTGAACTGACTAAACTAATGTTGTCTTTTTAGTTCCATCTGCCACACGCTCCAAAGCCCCACCTGGAGATACCGCTGAGCTACAGGCATCACTAGTTGATGGTAAAAACATTGTAATTCTGTTCATCCAATCAAGTGTTCTGCTAACTGCAGCTGCCTTAATAAAGTCATTTCATTTTTGAAAATGACCGTACCTGCAGCTGTTCCAGCTTCACCAGGTGTGAAGAGGAAGACCTGTGCCCCTCCCCCCACAGCTGGCCTTCCTGGTGACAGAGACAGAGGGTCTCACAAAGGTAGAGGAGCCCCACTCAACTTCAGGTATGTTTCCTTTTTTTTTATTTAGGGCTGATGAACAACCTGATGTCTCTGTAATGTCCAGCTGACTGTTCTTTCCATGTTGTCATCAGGTGAAGTGACTGTAATTTCTTAATAGCAAGTCTGCACTTGTTTTCAGGACCTGACTCTTGCACGGCACAGACCTCTGACGGCAGAGTGCCTCCTTTGACGGACTCTACCCAAGACCAAAAGAGTGGGATGTTAAACCATGTCCATTTCCCCCATTCCGTGGGGTGTTGAACAATAATAAAGTGTCCCGGGGTGATTCAAATTGACACGATTCTTTGTCACTGACATGGAAAAAATCTGACGTGTGAGCTCTGGAATGAAACCAAGTGTCCGAGGCGCGTGTTTGTTTCCTTGTATCGTGTGTTTATATCATGTGAGGGCGGGGGCACTGAAATTGTCTCTTCAGTAATGATAACTTTATGTTGTTCAACTGTCTTCTTTACTTTATCCTAGTTCCCATAGCTCCTGTTCCCATGCCTGTCCCTGACCACGACATGAGCAAGTGGATCTGCTCACAACATCAAAAGCTGTGGATGAGGACGGAGCTTCAACAACTTGGGTTGTGGCCTGGGTCCCGACCAGTGCATAACCCTGGGAACGCAATTTCTCTTTGGCGTCTTCCTCCTCAGCCGGAGCTACTGGACATGGTGGCTGAGCTCCCGTCCCCCAACTTTTTTCAGCTCCATCCATTTTTCATTTGGAAGCCAGAGAGCCACATCATGGTCAGGTTGAGGAACAATGACATCCTGCCGTGCCTCCATAGCTGTCCTCGTCCTCAGGTGGTCTCTGCAGGCGTGGGCAGACCTCCAGTGATCGTCAGCGTCCGTGGCCAGTATTTGATCTTTTCCTCGCGACTCTGCTGCAAGGCCTGTCGCAGGAACTGGTCCGCTGACAACCCTCCATGGGTGGAGAAGCTGCCCGTGCGCTTTACTAACCTTTTGCCTGCATTCCTGACTTACAAGAAGGCTGCGTGCAAGTCGGTAATGGATGAACTGCGGCGTTCTGGCAAGTCACCGACCGATATGGCGAACCAGGTGAATGAGCTCATGCACCTCAAGTATGAACGAGCTCACCTGGCATATCTGCACGCCGTACAGAACGTCAGGGAGGCCGAGGCTGGGGCGTACGGACAGAGAACCATCGGCCAGTACGTGAGGATGGAAGATCGGCCACGTGCTTTCGGGCCATACGAGGACCAAGAAGGTTGGGGTGGGGTGTCTGTGTCCGGATTCTACCTGACTGACTGCCTGCTGGATGAGTTCAAGCGTCAACAGCCGTCTCTGACCAAGCTCCTCCAGGGCACGTTGGGGCAGGTTTTCAGGTCGGACCACACGAGGAAGATGGCGAGGAAGGTGACACTGGCATCTGGAGCCATGTCCAGTTTCGCAGTGATGAATGAGAACTGGCTCATTGTGTCCTGGGTGATGGTTCAGGCTGAGACAGAAAGGTCCCTGCATCCGATGTAGCAAGGAATGGCCCAGAGGTACAGCCACGCTGGGGTGGAAAAGGCCGGCTACCACTGGATGGACAGGTGAGATCAGCCATCTTCTTTGTTTGCCGTCATTCAAACTGAAAAATGCTCCATGCTAACCCTAACCCTATCCATGCTGAAGACGTGGCGCGTTCAGAGGGTTCACATCCTCCGTGGTTGCCTCAGTGACCCAGAACTGTCTGAGGGGATAATGGACAGGGACGGAGGGACCCTTCAGCTAAACCACGTAGCGGGCGAAGGTGCCAAAGTCCCCGTCTGGATCCCTGTCCGTGGTACATCTCAGCAGGAGGGCTACCATTTCCAGCAGGCCCAGTGGGTCACGGGTACGCAGGTCTCCCCTGAACTGTTCCAGGCCCAGGCCATGACCGGCGTTGTGCGGTGGAACTTTCAGCGACCGGTAGACATGAAGAAGCCCGGCGCCGTCCTCCCTGCTGTCTTTGACCCTGCCTCAATGTGGGAGTTGAACTCTGCTTCCATGGCAGTGACGGGACAAGACAAGTGCCCTGCGTTCACCTCTCTGACAGAGACACTGGAGAAAGGTTTGGGCTGGAGTCCAGAGAACCGGGCTGCCCTCCGCTCCCTCTGGACTGGGACAAACACAAAATGCAGAAGAGGGATCCGCCTTCGGCTCTTGTGCCCCCTCCCGCTCCAGACGATGCTCCTGGGGCAACACCTTCCTCCAGCGGGGCAACAGCGACTGCTGTGCCGTCGCTTCCCCCTGCGCCACCTGTCAGCTTCCATCTCTCTGCTGCTGGACGTGTAAAGGAGATTCCAGCAGAGGATGACCAGGATCCTGAAAGATCAGTGGGCGGGTCAACGATAATCGGGTTTTTCAGAGCGCCATGTTGGAATTAAGGCCTTCGAATGATTGAAAATAAATAGATTTAGTTAGGTTGTGGTCAGTGTATCTCAATCTTTTGATGTGTTAAATATTACACTTTCTGTTATTAAGGGATGGATATTAATGTGTTTTCTCAATAGCCCATATCGCGATAATATGAGTTACTAAGGATGCATTATTGCTTTGTTTGTGTTCCAGACGTCTCTGGAGCTTTGCCCCTGCCGCTGAAGTCCTCGCCGAGGAGCGCCCGCACTGGACCCATGAAGACTGGTGGTGGAGTGTTTGTCTTGGACCACACACGCTGGACTCTTCCCATGAAAGACGCTATTGATAGTTTGCTGCAGTATCATCATGGGGACAAGGACATCCTGAGGCTTGTGGATCGAGACTACGCAGACATGGTCCATCGGTCTGCGGCCGATCCGAACAGCTTGCTCCGCCCCACAACCAGGTTTCACATATCCCGCTATGTGAAGCATCTGGCAAAGCTGTTGAACACCAGTTCTTCTCTGAACACCAGCCCAGAGAAGCTCCTGGAGACTCAACAGCTGTGGTACTCCTTGACAGAGGGGAGCAAAACAACCAGCGTTCCTGTAGTCACCATGGAGACGGCTGTTGTCACTCCTCCCACAGCCGCCCTGCCCACGCCTCTGACGCAGGATTCCATTGAAAAAATTGTGCAGGGCATTCTAGAGATGGAGCAGCAGCAGCAGCGACCAGAGCAGAAGATGAGACAGACGAAACCCTGTCTGGCCTGTGGACAGCCCAAGTCTCCGTATGGGACGGGTGGATCTTCCATCCACTTTTTCTATCAGCAGGGTCCTGTTCGCTACTTCTACTGCTCAAGGAAGGTGCATCAGACTTATGCTGCTGAGGGACTCTCTGACCCCAGAATGCCCTTTGAACAATTTGCCGCGTCAGAGTTTTTCCAGAGGGAGCTGGAGGCCACCAAAAAGCGTGTGGAGGACAAAGCTCAGAGACAGATCGGCTGTGTTTAGCTTCATGATGGCGTCTCAGATGATATTCTTTCATTACCGCCACCCTTTCTCCACACAGAAGACACCCAGGTTTCCCAGCTGCCTCCGTGAACATGTGCTCCCACTCCCACCTTGTTTGAACCCCCGGTTCTCAGTGTCCACCTTCCCTTTTGCCATTTTATGGGGATCTGAAAGTTAACTTTTGCTGTTATGCTAATGACTACTGATAAATAATGAAATGAAGCCACCTCCCGCTCAGACTGTCACCGTTGCATTGTGGGAAATGTAGTATTGGCCTGTGTAAAACATCTGCGGCCTGTGGGCCGGTTCTAATAATAAATCAATATCATCCCGGGGGCCATAGAAAACCCTCGACCTTGACTCTGACATATGAGCTTTAAATGATTTCTTTTGACTCCCATTTATTTGGCTGTTTGGATATCATCTTTGCTAGTGTGTGTGTGTGCGCACGCTCTATGGAACTGGCATAAAGGATGTTAAAATTAGTCTAAATTAGTCTAAATTAAATAAAAATTCATCCATTCATCATTCCCAACAGGCGGTGTTTGATTAGAAACTCTTTCTGAACTCTGGTGCTCTGAAACATCTCCGCTTCCATTTTCAGCTGTTTTTATTCTCAATAACATCAAATCATCCATCCATCCAAATCGTGGTCCTGTTGGACCACCAAAGGACAAACACTTTCCATTTAGCACGGACAAAAAAACCCAAATCCTGTTTAGCAATGAAGCTGTGGGGAGAGTTTGAGGAGCGTTTCTGAGGAACACGCTGCCATATTGGGTCCAAGCTGCTGGGGTTTTTGTTGTTTCCAGGTGAATCGGTGGGCAGCGGCGTTACCGCCTGTCTCTGCCCCCCCCCCCCCCTCTCCCCGTGGTCGTGGTCACGCCGGGCATCTTTACTGGTCCCGTTTTAAACAGGTTCTGTTGGGAACAGGTGTTCTCCAGAACTGTATTCCAGGCTGCTGTGCTGAAGGGCTGTTTTCAGTAGCAATAGAGCCAGAGTGTGCCTGCTCCATATGAACCCCCCCAGGCCGTGCTTTCCTCCTGGCTGAGCCATAATCAGCTCTGGATGGACTGGTTCACGCTTGGACTGAGTCAAGATTTGATAGCTTGACTGATTCTTACAGTTTTTGATCAAACCCCCATCTGCTGATTCCAGGAGATCTTTAAAGGATCTCAGAGCTTCAGATTTATGAAGCCTGCTCAGCCCCCGGCAGCGCTGATGAAACCATTTCATTCCTTCAAAAAACCAGAACATGAAGCTCCAGAAAAGGTTTTTGGATCAAGTTTCCAACAGAACGAGGACAAGTGGGTAAAAGCGCCACTTTAAAGCCTCCAGGCCTCAGAAAACATCCACCTTTAGGATGCCTGACTTTAGAGGATCGTCGGTTCGCTCCGAGCACAAGAACAAACACATGTTAACCTCAGTCCAAGAACATCTGACCTGAAATGATCAAAAACCTTCAGCGTAAAAAGATGGTGGAGAGAAAGCTGCTGGGAGGTTCTCAGAAGAGAAGTGGCATTAAAGCCAGCTGGAAGAGTCCAGCCTGCTTCCTGCTCCTCCAAACAGGCGTCTCCACACCAACACTGAGGAACACGGGCTTCTGTTCTTCCTTCTTCTCTTCTGACTATTGTGTGTTTGATGAATGCAGCATCCACTCACTGTCCCCCCCCCCCCCCCCCATTTACACTGCTCCTGGTTTCACAATGCTCCTCAGACAGATGCAACCAGAGACACTGATGCCGTCAGACAATAAACCTGAGTGTTTTTGTGTCCGGTTATTAACATGTTCCATGCTTTTCCTTCTGCAACAGTTCATCACACCTGCTCAGGGAAACCTCGGTGTAAAGGAGGTGAAGCCGTGCCTCAGTGACTCTACTTTGCTGTTTTAGAAACTAACAGTTATTAGATGAATATACAGTGTGCACGTACGCGCACACGTGTGTATAAACACTTAATACACGCGTGTGCGTGGATGTAGACTTTTTGTACTTTGGGTTCATAGACTTTTTAGTATTTTGCAGATACGTGTCTGTATATAAACCAGATCCTCCTGTAATAAAGAACTAAAGGCTGACTGTTGTCACGTGACCTGTCTCCGTCTGTGTCCGATGATGGAACCTGCCTGGAACATCTGGTCCACAGAAAAAGCAAAACAGCTCACAGAACTGGTCCAGTTTAGACCCAAAAATGACAATAAATAATGAAAATGTGTGACACAGTAGAACAATGGACGAACTTTCTATTGGTCATTGACAGTTTCAGTCATTTTCATCAGAATTCATCAAAAATATTCAAACCAACAAACTACACACAGAACCGCAAAGTTTAGAGCTTAAAGGGAGCGACAGGTGAAGATTTAAAGCTCAACGCAGCTGAAGAAGTTCCAAAAAGGAGAAATATCATGTGGTGCTTTACCGCCACCCGGTGGACACGCGTGGAACTGCAGACAATAGTTAAACGCGCTCCGACACATTCTGACCTCTGCTGCTCCTCCTGGACTCCAGGGCTGCAGAAATATGCTGCTTTTACAAGTCTTTAAAATCTGTCAAGCATCATAAATCTTATTTATTTTACTAAGTCAGTTTTGATTTAAATGCAAAAACATATTTATGGCATTAAAATAGCAAAACACTTTTAATCTTGAACCCTCCCAGAATGCTTTTATAGTAGTGGAATATTAATCAACAGCCATAAAGTTGTTCATTAACAGCGGAAAAAGGAAAGGTAAAAGTATTTCCCGTTCAGACTGAGCAGGAAGACTGAAGACCGACAAGGTGAGTGGAAACGAAGAGCATTATTGAAAAGATTGACAGTTGTGTTTGGAGATAAAATCAAGATTTGAAAACAGTTTTGTGACTATTGAAGAGCTGCATAGAGCTGAAGAATTCTTGGCTTAAGAAAATTCAACAAGACTTCATATTTAGTTTTAGCACAAAACATCGTTACATTATAAATGAATCGGTCTTATTTAACTTTCTTATAGTCTGGCTTTAGTTATAGTTGAATAGTCTTTCTAAGTGAAGTTTAGTTTACTTTTCTGCTCTTTGCTACTGATCCTAAAAGAACTTTAAACCCTCCCAGAATGCTTTTATGGTAGTAATATAGCCAGAGTGTGCCTGCTCCATATGAACCCCCCCAGGCCGTGCTTTCCTCCTGGCTGAGCCATAATCAGCTCTGGATGGACTGGTTCACGCTTGGACTGAGTCAAGATTTGATAGCTTGACTGATTCTTACAGTTTTTGATCAAACCCCCATCTGCTGATTCCAGGAGATCTTTAAAGGATCTCAGAGCTTCAGATTTATGAAGCCTGCTCACCCCCGGCAGCGCTGATGAAACCATTTCATTCCTTCAAAAAACCAGAACATGAAGCTCCAGAAAGGTTTTTGGATCAAGTTTCCAACAGAACGAGGACAAGTGGGTAAAAGCGCCACTTTAAAGCCTCCAGGCCTCAGGAAACATCCACCTTTAGGATGCCTGACTTTAGAGGATCGTCGGTTCTCCGAGCACAAGAACAAACATGTTTAACCTCAGTCCAAGAACATCTGACCTGAAATGATCAAAAACCTTCAGCGTAAAAAGATGGTGGAGAGAAAGCTGCTGGGAGGTTCTCAGAAGAGAAGTGGCATTAAAGCCAGCTGGAAGAGTCCAGCCTGCTTCCTGCTCCTCCAAACAGGCGTCTCCACACCAACACTGAGGAACACGGGCTTCTGTTCTTCCTTCTTCTCTTCTGACTATTGTGTGTTTGATGAATGCAGCATCCACTCACTGTCCCCCCCCCCCCCCCCCCATTTACACTGCTCCTGGTTTCACAATGCTCCTCAGACAGATGCAACCAGAGACACTGATGCCGTCAGACAATAAACCTGAGTGTTTTTGTGTCCGGTTATTAACATGTTCCATGCTTTTCCTTCTGCAACAGTTTCATCACACCTGCTCAGGAAACCTCGGTGTAAAGGAGGTGAAGCCGTGCCTCAGTGACTCTACTTTGCTGTTTTAGAAACTAACAGTTATTAGATGAATATACAGTGTGCACGTACGCGCACACGTGTGTATAAACACTTAATACACGCGTGTGCGTGGATGTAGACTTTTTGTACTTTGGGTTCATAGACTTTTTAGTATTTTGCAGATACGTGTCTGTATATAAACCAGATCCTCCTGTAATAAAGAACTAAAGGCTGACTGTTGTCACGTGACCTGTCTCCGTCTGTGTCCGATGATGGAACCTGCCTGGAACATCTGGTCCACAGAAAAAGCAAAACAGCTCACAGAACTGGTCCAGTTTAGACCCAAAAATGACAATAAATAATGAAAATGTGTGACGCAGTAGAACAATGGACGAACTTTCTATTGGTCATTGACAGTTTCAGTCATTTTCATCAGAATTCATCAAAAATATTCAAACCAACAAACTACACACAGAACCGCAAAGTTTAGAGCTTAAAGGGAGCGACAGGTGAAGATTTAAAGCTCAACGCAGCTGAAGAAGTTCCAAAAGGAGAAAATCATGTGGTGCTTTACCGCCACCCGGTGGACACGCGTGGAACTGCAGACAATAGTTAAACGCGCTCCGACACATTCTGACCTCTGCTGCTCCTCCTGGACTCCAGGGCTGCAGAAATATGCTGCTTTTACAAGTCTTTAAAATCTGTCAAGCATCATAAATCTTATTTATTTAACTAAGTCAGTTTTGATTTAAATGCAAAACATATTTATGGCATTAAAATAGCAAAACAACTTTTAATCTTGAACCCTCCCAGAATGCTTTTATAGTAGTGGAATATTAATCAACAGCCATAAAGTTGTTCATTAACAGCGGAAAAAGGAAAGGTAAAAGTATTCCGTTCAGACTGAGCAGGAAGACTGAAGACCGACAAGGTGAGTGGAAACGAAGAGCATTATTGAAAAGAATTGACAGTTGTGTTTGGAGATAAAATCAAGATTTGAAAACAGTTTTGTGACTATTGAAGAGCTGCATAGAGCTGAAGAATTCTTGGCTTAAGAAATTCAACAAGACTTCATATTTAGTTTTAGCACAAAACATCGTTATACATTATAAATGAATAGGTCTTATTAACTTTCTTATAGTCTGGCTTTAGTTATAGTTGAATAGTCTTTCTAAGTGAAGTTTAGTTTACTTTTCTGCTCTTTGCTACTGATCCTAAAAGAACTTTAAACCCTCCCAGAATGCTTTTATGGTAGTAATATATACGCCATAAGCTGTGATTAGGTTGTAAAAGTTAAAGTGAAACTATTCTCTTCAGACGAAGCAGGAAGAGCGACAGCTGAGTGTAAGTGAGTATTGTGCTGTTAACGTTGTTAGAGAGTCTTAACAGGTATTAACACAATTTTAAAACTTTTTTGTGACAGGTGAAAAGCTCTTAGAGTTATTAGAGCTGTTCAACAGTCCAGGTTCACAGCTGGATATTTTGGTATTACCTGTCAAACAACATCTAATCGTGTGCAAGTTAGCATCTCTCAGCCGGACCATTTAAGACAATAAACTAAATAACTAAATCCACACAGGATCACAGGACACCAACAGGATTTTGGGTTCATGTTGCACGTTTTCTCACAGTGGTTTATTGTTCTATGTTGTGGAACCACTGTGAAAGAATGCAGGAGTGGGTGTCATTTCTTTCATCTATTTTAAATAGAGCAGTGATCTTTGAGGACTTGGATCATAGAAATAATTGAAGAGGGGAACAAAGGAGGGAAGTTAAAAAGTCCTGACTAGTATGTTTATGTAGCACCAGATAATTTAGTGGCTGAGCTGAAGACAGTCCTTTCACCATGTTGGCCTGTGGAAAACCAGTGTTGTGGCCCGATGGACCAGCGTCCCCGTCGTTGCAGGACCACCGTTGGCCACCAGTTGGGTTTTGGGATCAAAGTGGGGGCGTTTCCTGTATCCGGTTCTCCTCACGGATCCATGACTACAACATGTTGCTGCAAGTGCAGAGACGTTTGCTCTGGAAAGAACTTTAGAGCACATTCAGTGCTGCAGGATGAGGGGCTGGAAAAGGTGCCAGTTCTTTTCTCACTGCAGGGAACAGTTAAAAAAAGCAGCTTAAACTCTGAAAACATGAAAATGATACAGAGACATCATTGATTTATTGATTCAGTTGTTATCCAGAATGGATTAGAAATGTTCCTGTTTGATAAAAATGCAGTGAATTGGGATTATTTAACTCCAACCTCTCCAGATTATTTACCTTCATCACAGTCTCATCACTATTTCTGATGTTTCCTCAGGATGGACGAGGACAGAGCAGAGTCCACAGTGCCCAGCTGTGTGTCCCTGAAGAGTGACCGGTCCAAAGATAGACCAATAACTTCAGAAGTTCAGAGGAAATGTAAGAAACTAAAGCGTGATGATGTGTTTGTGTGGCAGCTGTTAGTCACATTAACAGCAGCAGTTGTGAGTTTATTATTGGAGATGTTTAACACTTAAACCTCAGACAGTCATATAGTTACAGACTTAATGTGAATATTGTTGATTAGAAACAAGAATCAGGTTTAAACTGAAAGATGAATTCAGACATAAATGCTGGAACAATATTGAGTCTTGATCAGGTTCTTTCATCCTATAAATCAAAGGACTAATAGAGATGTGTTTCATAGTGAGAGGGGGGAGCACATCCTATCAAACTGGGACCAGTCAGCTCCACCAGGAGAGTCCTCTTGTTCACAATCTGGAAGCAGATCTGGAGATGCTGAAATGAAGCCCAAACAAAGTAAAACTGTTCAATATGAGATTTAATTTGTGATGTCATGAATTTGTAGTTGTGTTGATGATTTATTATAGATGGAAATCATTGGTTTACTTATGTTCAGGAAGTGATCTGCAGGAGGTGATAGAAGGTCATAAGATGAGTCTGAAGAGAAGATGTGAACATGTGACTGAAGGAACTCATGAAGCAGGAAGTGGAACCCTGCTGAACAAGATCTACACTGAGCTCTACATCACTGAGGGACAAAGTGAGGAGGTGGACACACAACATGAGGTGAGACAGCTTGAGAGAACCTCCCAGAAGAACATCCAGGACACTCCAATCAAGTGCCAGGACATCTTCAAAGTCTTATCTGAGCAACAGAGACACATCAGAGTGGTTCTGACCAACGGTGTCGCCGGCGTTGGAAAAACCTTCTCAGTGCAGAAGTTCAGTCTGGACTGGGCAGAAGGTTTGGAGAACCAAGACATCAGTCTGGTGCTTCCGCTCTCATGCAGGGAGCTGAACTTGATCAGAGATGAGCAGCACAGTCTTCTCTCACTGCTTCATGTTTCCATCCAACATTACAGAAGATCAGAGCAGAAGATCTGACTGTCTGGAAACTTCTGTTCATCTTTGATGGCCTGGATGAAAGCAGATTTTCACTGGGTTTCAACAAGCATCAGCTCATCTCTGATGTCACACAAGTATCGTCCGTTGGCGTGCTCCTGGTGAACCTCATCCAGGGGAACCTGCTTCCCTCAGCTCTCATCTGGATCACCTCCAGACCTGCAGCAGCCTATCAGATTCCTCCCTGGTGTGTTGACAGGATCACAGAAGTACGAGGCTTCACTGACTCCCAGAAGGAGGAGTACTTCAGGAGGAGGTTCAGTGATGAAGATCTGTCCAAGAGAATCATCTCACACATCAAGGCCTCCAGGAGCCTCCACATCATGTGTCTGATCCCAGTTTTCTGCTGGATCGCTGCTATAGTTCTGGAGGACATGATGACCAGAGACCAGAGAGGAGAGCTGCCCAAAACCCTGACTGACCTCTACTCACTTCCTGATGGTTCAGATAAAGAGGAAGAAGCAAAGTATGGAGGAAAGCAGAGACCAGAGGAACTGACTGAGGCTGATAAAGAACTCCTTCTGAAGTTGGGTCGGCTGGCGTTTGAACATCTGGAGAAAGGAAACATCATGTTCTACTCAGAAGACCTGGAGCGATGTGGACTGGACGTCTCGAGGTGTCGGTGTACTCAGGAGTTTGTACAGAGATCTTCAAGAGAGAGAGTGTGATCTTCCAGAAATCAGTCTACTGCTTTGTTCATCTGAGCATTCAGGAGTTTCTGGCTGCCGTCTACATGTTCCACCGTTACACCAGGAAGACACAGCGGTTATAAATCAGTTCCTAAAATATTCCAACCAAACCCCTTTTCTGGTTTTCATGGTTGTTCACAAATAACGATCCAGCCTATCTCTTGATGACTTCCTCAGGAGAACACTATGAAATCTCTTGAAAGTGAAAATGGCCACCTGGACTTGTTTGTTCGCTTCCTTCATGGTCTCTCTCTGGAGTCCAATCAGAGGATCTTGGGTGGACTGTTGGATCAGAGGAACAGCCATCCAGAAACCATCCAGAAGGTCCTCAACAACCTGAAGGAGGAGAACAGTTATAAAACCTCCCCAGAC
>NC_079523.1:18222578-18278296 GCF_003711565.1 Takifugu flavidus | reverse complement strand
GCAGCATCAGTCTGATGCACCTTCCTTGAGCAGTAGAAGTAGCGAACAGGACCCTGCTGATAGAAAAAGTGGATGGAAGATCCACCCGTCCCATACGGAGACTTGGGCTGTCCACAGGCCAGACAGGGTTTCGTCTGTCTCATCTTCTGCTCTGGTCGCTGCTGCTGCTGCTCCATCTCTAGAATGCCCTGCACAATTTTTTCAATGGAATCCTGCGTCAGAGGCGTGGGCAGGGCGGCTGTGGGAGGAGTGACAACAGCCGTCTCCATGGTGACTACAGGAACGCTGGTTGTTTTGCTCCCCTCTGTCAAGGAGTACCACAGCTGTTGAGTCTCCAGGAGCTTCTCTGGGCTGGTGTTCAGAGAAGAACTGGTGTTCAACAGCTTTGCCAGATGCTTCACATAGCGGGATATGTGAAACCTGGTTGTGGGGCGGAGCAAGCTGTTCGGATCGGCCGCAGACCGATGGACCATGTCTGCGTAGTCTCGATCCACAAGCCTCAGGATGTCCTTGTCCCCATGATGATACTGCAGCAAACTATCAATAGCGTCTTTCATGGGAAGAGTCCAGCGTGTGTGGTCCAAGACAAACACTCCACCACCAGTCTTCATGGGTCCAGTGCGGGCGCTCCTCGGCGAGGACTTCAGCGGCAGGGGCAAAGCTCCAGAGACGTCTGGAACACAAACAAAGCAATAATGCATCCTTAGTAACTCATATTATCGCCATATGGGCTATTGAGAAAACACATTAATATCCATCCCTTAATAACAGAAAGTGTAATATTTAACACATCAAAAGATTGAGATACACTGACCACAACCTAACTAAATCTATTTATTTTCAATCATTCGAAGGCCTTAATTCCAACATGCCGCTCTGAAAAACCCGATTATCGTTGACCCGCCCACTGATCTTTCAGGATCCTGGTCATCCTCTGCTGGAATCTCCTTTACACGTCCAGCAGCAGAGAGATGGAAGCTGACAGGTGGCGCAGGGGGAAGCGACGGCACAGCAGTCGCTGTTGCCCCGCTGGAGGAAGGTGTTGCCCCAGGAGCATCGTCTGGAGCGGGAGGGGGCACAAGAGCCGAAGGCGGATCCCTCTTCTGCATTTTGTGTTTGTCCCAGTCCAGAGGGAGCGGAGGCAGCCCGGTTCTCTGGACTCCAGCCCAAACCTTTCTCCAGTGTCTCTGTCAGAGAGGTGAACGCAGGGCACTTGTCTTGTCCCGTCACTGCCATGGAAGCAGAGTTCAACTCCCACATTGAGGCAGGGTCAAAGACAGCAGGGAGGACGGCGCCGGGCTTCTTCATGTCTACCGGTCGCTGAAAGTTCCACCGCACAACGCCGGTCATGGCCTGGGCCTGGAACAGTTCAGGGGAGACCTGCGTACCCGTGACCCACTGGGCCTGCTGGAAATGGTAGCCCTCCTGCTGAGATGTACCACGGACAGGGATCCAGACGGGGACTTTGGCACCTTCGCCCGCTACGTGGTTTAGCTGAAGGGTCCCTCCGTCCCTGTACATTATCCCCTCAGACAGTTCTGGGTCACTGAGGCAACCACGGAGGATGTGAACCCTCTGAACGCGCCACGTCTTCAGCATGGATAGGGTTAGGGTTAGCATGGAGCATTTTTCAGTTTGAATGACGGCAAACAAAGAAGATGGCTGATCTCACCTGTCCATCCAGTGGTAGCCGGCCTTTTCCACCCCAGCGTGGCTGTACCTCTGGGCCATTCCTTGCTACATCGGATGCAGGGACCTTTCTGTCTCAGCCTGAACCATCACCCAGGACACAATGAGCCAGTTCTCATTCATCACTGCCAAACTGGACATGGCTCCAGATGCCAGTGTCACCTTCCTCGCCATCTTCCTCGTGTGGTCCGACCTGAAAACCTGCCCCAACGTGCCCTGGAGGAGCTTGGTCAGAGACGGCTGTTGACGCTTGAACTCATCCAGCAGGCAGTCAGTCAGGTAGAATCCGGACACAGACACCCCACCCCAACCTTCTTGGTCCTCGTATGGCCCGAAAGCACGTGGCCGATCTTCCATCCTCACGTACTGGCCGATGGTTCTCTGTCCGTACGCCCCAGCCTCGGCCTCCCTGACGTTCTGTACGGCGTGCAGATATGCCAGGTGAGCTCGTTCATACTTGAGGTGCATGAGCTCATTCACCTGGTTCGCCATATCGGTCGGTGACTTGCCAGAACGCCGCAGTTCATCCATTACCGACTTGCACGCAGCCTTCTTGTAAGTCAGGAATGCAGGCAAAAGGTTAGTAAAGCGCACGGGCAGCTTCTCCACCCATGGAGGGTTGTCAGGACCAGTTCCTGCGACAGGCCTTGCAGCAGAGTCGCGAGGAAAAGATCAAATACTGGCCACGGACGCTGACGATCACTGGAGGTCTGCCCACGCCTGCAGAGACCACCTGAGGACGAGGACAGCTATGGAGGCACGGCAGGATGTCATTGTTCCTCAACCTGACCATGATGTGGCTCTCTGGCTTCCAAATGAAAAATGGATGGAGCTGAAAAAAGTTGGGGGACGGGAGCTCAGCCACCATGTCCAGTAGCTCCGGCTGAGGAGGAAGACGCCAAAGAGAAATTGCGTTCCCAGGGTTATGCACTGGTCGGGACCCAGGCCACAACCCAAGTTGTTGAAGCTCCGTCCTCATCCACAGCTTTTGATGTTGTGAGCAGATCCACTTGCTCATGTCGTGGTCAGGGACAGGCATGGGAACAGGAGCTATGGGAACTAGGATAAAGTAAAGAAGACAGTTGAACAACATAAAGTTCTCATTACTGAAGAGACAATTTCAGTGCCCCCGCCCTCACATGATATAAACACACGATACAAGGAAACAAACACGCGCCTCGGACACTTGGTTTCATTCCAGAGCTCACACGTCAGATTTTTTCCATGTCGGTGACAAAGAATCGTGTCAATTTGAATTACCCCGGGACACTTTATTATTGTTCAACACCCCACGGAATGGGGGAAATTTCCATGGTTTAACATCCCACTCTTTTGGTCTTGGGTAGAGTCCGTCAAAGGAGGCACTCTGCCGTCAGAGGTCTGTGCCGTGCAAGAGTCAGGTCCTGAAAACAAGTGCAGACTTGCTATTAAGAAATTACAGTCACTTCACCTGATGACAACATGGAAAGAACAGTCAGCTGTACATTACAGAGACATCAGGTGTTCATCAGCCCTAAATAAAAGAAAAGGAAACATACCTGAAGTTGAGTGGGGCTCCTCTACCTTTGTGAGACCCTCTGTCTCTGTCACCAGGAAGGCCAGCTGTGGGGGGAGGGGCACAGGTCTCTTCCTCTTCACACCTGGTGAAGCTGGAACAGCTGTAGGTACGGTCATTTTCAAAAATAAATGACTTTATTTAAGGCAGCTGCAGTTAGCAGAACACTTGATTGGAGGAACAGAATTACAATGTTTTTACCATCAACTAGTGATGCCTGTAGCTCAGCGGTATCTCCAGGTGGGGCTTTGGAGCGTGTGGCAGATGGAACTAAAAAGACAACATTAGTTTAGTCAGTTCAGATTCAATGAGTTGTGAAGACGCCGTTATTAGTAGAAATTCAAGCAGCCTTATCGTTACTCCTCCTGCTTTTTAGAATTTTACATCATTAAAATTAAAACAATATAATCGTCTCATTCACACCAATTGAAATGACAATGTTAATCAGCGCTCTCGAGGCCGAGCAGGAGGAGCATTGGGACTCGGTCAACAAACATGCATTCGCGTGTTCGTACCCCGTGCATCCAAACTGTTTTTCAACGAAGCAGCAAAGAGAACAAAAACAAACACTTACCCTCCTCCTCATAGTCAATATCAGTTCATCATTGCACGGATCAATTCATAGTCCTCACGACGGTTATTATCACACCAACATATGAAGAGTAATATTAAAGGAACTCGGCCGGAACATCAAGAACACAAAAATAATAAGATAAGTTTCAGATTTGGAGAGGAATTCTTCATGGAAAGGAACGGAACTCCAGCTCTGAAACCTATTTTTCAGAAACCTGTCTTTGCTCCTGGTGGCACTCTCGGCAGGGCGGCTGCTGCTACTGGCATAGCATCTGCACACAGATGAAAAGAAAAACAACAGAAATCAGATACGGCATGGACTTTGTTTGTCTGACATGAAATAAATGTGGTAACGGTGTATTTACAGCTCTGGACTTGCAGATCAGAGTTATGGATGCTCAGCATCTCCCTTTCCATCTCCACGTCCTCCTCCATGGCTGTGTTAAAGACAAAAATACCGGCTACAGGTTATTAGTAGAAAAGAAAAAAACCTTTTCCCAGAGTTGAACTTGTCACATGAAGGAATGAGCATACCCAGGGGCTCAGCTGGGGCCTTCATGGGATGCTCAGCAGGTGTGGAAGATGTGGTGGGCTGCTGCCTCTTCAGCAGGTTCTGCTGCAACCTGGACATTCGTGTACCTGGAACGCAGCGCCTGCCTATGACAAAATCAGCATAGCCATCACCTCTGCTGTCCCAGATCTCCTTCCACCTGCTCTTGGCTCGGGCACCAAATCCAACCAGCTGGTCGTCTTCAGATGAGGCAGTCACTCCATCCCCTCTTCCGGCCTCATAAGTGAGGAGAGCCTGGATTTCTTGGAAACTGAGGGCATAACTCACAAATGACTGGAGGCTGTCCTTACTGTGGCTGTCAGCCATACAGAGACCTGCTGCCTCCTCGCTCTGCACGTTCTTGATCAGATACACGGTGTATCCTACGTCATTCTGCAAAAGCCATCTGAATGACTTCCCTTTATATTTACCAAACTGCAGGACATAGTCTCCCAGCACCTCCATCTTATCTGAGGGATCCCCCCTCTTTGTCGGATGACGGCCAAAGCGTTCTGCCGTACGAGGTCCTCCCTCATGGCCGCAGACTTGTCCTGAGGAGTGGAACTCACCCGTTTGGCTTCATCAGATGGCTCCTGGAGGAGAAACCCAAGAGGCCCCTTGCGAAACACGACCCAAGTTTCCCAGGGAAAAAGGCGAATTGCTTCTGCATGTTGAGCTGACATAAAGGAAAAATGTCTATTAATTTTCTCATTTTTATTAGACACTGATAAAACAGTTCCACCCATTTTTCAAATCACACCTGATAAATGTGATCAAAGGAATCTTAGGCCAGTAAAAGATAAAGTGTGGTACCATGTGTAAAGCTCTGTGTGTGTGTGTGTGTGTGTGTGTGTGTGTTTGTGAGTGTGCGCACACATGCAATTATCATGTAGGTGTGAAAGTGTAAGATCAAGGTTGTTGGGGTGTCGATTCAGGAGTTCAGAAGGTCAGTACCTGGTGTGGCTCGTGAGGAAAAGACTGGAAAGTGATGGTGTGTGTGTGTGTGTGTGTGTAGGTGTGTGTTTGTGTGTGTGTGTGTCTGTGTGTGTGTGTGAGAGAGAACATGTTGGGGGGGGGGGCAGGAGGACAGTATCCCCTCTCAAAGACATTGGAAACAAAAACACACATTTGATGTAATAAAATGTAATACTACCACTACTAATATTACTACTAATAATAATTATAGTAATAATAATAATAATACCGAGATTTCAGTGCCACGACAAGTAAATCGGTTACTTGAATATAAAATATGAACAAGTTCATTCATCACTATCGTGTAATTTAATTTATGAAAAACTAGCTTGACAAGATATGAGTATATTATAGCATGACAAATACAGTACATTATAATTTAGGGCCAATTATAACACGTTCCTTGCTAATTTAGGACAAAATTGACCACAGCCTATGCACAATTACGAAAAGTTTCCTCATTAATTTAGTAGGAAATCAAGCCCAAACTTACCTTCAGCGAAGTTTACCAAAGAATGAACCAAGAATGGCCGATCCTCCGGAGAGGAGCCGCTCTTCATAGAAACGGCAGAACAGCGCCACGGGATGATAGCGGCCGGAAATATATTGCGTCGGTAGTGGTTTAGCACTACCATTGAAAATGAATGGGAAACGGTTTAGGGCCGTTTAGCTCCCGGCCATGGCACATTGCTTTTAAGTTGATTTCATTTATCGGAGTTGAATCCTGTTTGATTTTTTTGAAGGCGTTTCACCTCTCATCCAAGAGCCGTTCTAGGCAGATTTGATGATATGACGCTCATAGGCTATATAGCCTTTTCTTTTTGGGGGAAATGGATTGGAGGCTGCTCCAACATTGAGGTTTGGAGTGTGACAAAGCAAAATGGACAACCTCCACCAGAATAAGTGTTTCAAGAAAATAAGTTTGTGTGTATTAACTTCAAAAGGCCATTTTCTTGCCCCTGCTCTCGCTTACGGCCATACCACCCTGAGAACGCCCGATCTCGTCCGATCTCGGAAGCTAAGCAGGGTCGGGCCTGGTTAGTACTTGGATGGGAGACCGCCTGGGAATACCAGGTGCTGTAAGCTTTTTGCACTCTTCCACTGGGTCAGCAGAGGCCGCCAGTGTTCCTGATAATTATCCAGCCAGATGTAATTCACTTCTTCCGTACTTCTAACATTGAGATTTAATGTTGCACTATTGTACATCGTTTGACATTTAATATTTTATGAGTGTGTGTGTGTGGTGTGTGTGTGTGTGTGTGTGTGTGTGTGTGTGTGCGTGTGCGTGCGTGCGTGTGTGTGTGTGTGCGTGCGTGCGTGTGCGTGTGTGTGTGTGTTTGTGTTTAAATAAAATTGAATTTCCCACTTTGGTCCACACTATTGTCAACATTTTTGTCTTCAAAAAAAGCCAACTCAAGGCGGCAGATTCCTGAATTGAAAACAATATCTAAAGAACTCAAGTATCATACTAACAACACTAATATTCCATCTGTCTATCCCCAACTGAATTAACTCCACACCTATCTCATCAGAATATTTGTAACAGAATAAGCAGATAACGTAGCATTTCCCTGTTCATATCTGCTACTTGCAATTTAGAAAGCGGGATCATGGGGTTACTGGAAATGTCTTTTTATTGAATAGGGACATAGAAAACTTTATTTTGTGGGTGTGTAATTTACCTATTGTATTGATTTGTCCTTAACGTCTAATGGTGGCCAGCAAGGCTGCTGGACTCGTTCAGCCCCAGAGGTTTCACACACTGGGCCCCTGGGCCCGGGACCCCTGGGCTCCTCCTGGGCCCTGGACTTATCTCCATACACTGCATAAATGGCTGATGCTAATGCACTTTGATGCACTAATGCACTTAAACTTTGAATTTTCAGGTTCCAGTTCAGATGATGAATATGAGAAGAGATTTGAAACCTATCGTGACCAGATGTTTAACACATCGGTCCTTCACCTCCCATTTAACAGCTCTCACTCCATGTTGCTGCTGTTGCCGGACGACATGGCAAAACTGGAGAATGCAATTTCTGCCGCTCATGTTACCAAATGGCTGAAATGGATGAAATACAGGTGTGGAATAGCATCACATATAAAGAGCCTTAAAAAAGAAACATTTGCCTTGTAGAATCTCACTTTATTACTCCTTAGAATGTTTCTGAATCCACTCTTAAAATAAAATAGGTGGCTGAATAGCACAATTTTAATCTGGTTTGATACAACACAACACTGGATGATCTCAGCTGAAGATCCTGGAGCTGGCATATGTATTTACCCACGTATAATGCTGCCTGCTAAAGTATAACCACACAGAGAGGCCTGCATACACGTGCAACGCTATTGTGGAACGACGGGGGCGCACAGTCAGGAAGGCCAGATGAATGTGACGTAATCATCTGTGTGGTTGAGAACGCCTTCAGTTCTCTTGTTAGAATCTTGACCCAGGTGTCGTCCACATATCTGAACCAGTGGCTTGGGCCGGTTCCTGTGAAGGATGTCGGGCTCGGGTTTCAACCTTCTCCCAGTATACTGTAGACTGGCAACTATGGGAGATACTGGTGAGCCCGTTGCACCACCATGGTTCTGCCTGTAGAGGCCTTCTCTGTACTGGAGGTAGTGGGTCAGTAACTGGGAGTTGATGGTTGGGATCAAGTTGAGCTCTGCTGGCAGCTCTACCAAAGTCTAAATGTTTTCCATATGAATCCAATTCTGCTAATGTGGTTGCGCTTCTTCGTGTCAGTGCAGACTCGTGCGCGGGGCTCGTGCACATGAAGGTTAGGCTGGTTTGATGCAAGTCACGTGAAGCGGGTGGAGGCGGGGCTTGTGTAGCATGTGCCGGCCCCTCTCAAACTGTAGCCTAACTGGGCCTTGCTCACGCTCTGATGACTGGCGGGGGCGTGAGCCCCTCACCTGTGCTAGTCTGGGCTGGGGAGGGGGCGAGGCAGAACTTTCCTCTTTCTCATGAGGCTGGAGCAGCGAACGGATCTGTTCATGACTGTTAGAGTGTTTGTGGTCATGGCAGTGGCTTTTTTGTTGTTTCTGCTTCAGGCTGCAGAAGATGGGGTGCTGCTGTAGTAAGACTGAGGAGTGGAGAGACAGCGACAGCGACAGTGACATCAGCAGTCTGTCAGACATCCTGCACTACAGTGGATGGAGGACGGTGATGGTGGAGCACAGGCAGCACACCACCGCAGGAACCCAGCATGCATGGTTGGATGCAGAGCTTAAAGGAGACAGCAGATGTAAGGAGGAACCTGAGGTTCTTAGGAACCCAACACGTGGTGTCGGGCCCACCCTTGAATCACATCCCTGTGTGGCGTTGGACAGACTGAGCACAGGCGGAGAGGAAAACACTCCAGATGGGTCAAAGCCGTCCAAACCGGTCCAGTCAACTCTTGTTGAGCCGCTGTCCGTTGCCTTCATGGTGACTGAGGCATCAGGTGACCATCAGAGGCCGAAGGTAGATCCAAAACCCCAACGCGATGATAAGGGCGGCGAGGAGTTACATGTGTTAACGACGGCTCCGCCTCAGGCCTTCAAACAATGACCCACAGCTTCAGCTGCATGTGCGACATTGATGCTGATGACCTTGAGCAAGAGCAGAGCCAGTGTGCAACAGCAGGAGCAACAGATGAGTCCATCCACTGTGCTGCAAACCAGGTTATTAACACCTCCTCCTGGAGCAGACCCTGGTTCATTCCACACACCCCCTCCTGGACCAGACCCTGGTTCATTCCACACACCCCCTCCTGGACCAGACCCTGGTTCATTCCACACACCCCCTCCTGGACCAGACCCTGGTTCATTCCACACACCCCCTCCTGGACCAGACCCTGGTTCATTCCACACACCCCCTCCTGGACCAGACCCTGGTTCATTCCACACACCCCCTCCTGGACCAGACCCTGGTTCATTCCAAACACCTCCTCCTGGACCAGACCCTGGTTCATTCCAAACACCTCCTCCTGGACCAGACCCTGGATTATTCCACACACCTCCTCCTGGACCAGACTCTGGTTCATTCCAAACACTTCCTCCTGGACCAGACCCTGATTTATTCCAAACACCTCCTCATGGACCAGACAGTGGTTCATTCCAAACACCTCCTCCTGGACCAGACCCTGGTTCATTGCAAACACCTCCTCCTGGACCAGACCCTGGTTCATTCCACACACCTCCTCATGGACCAGACAGTGGTTCATTCCAAACACCTCCTACTGGACCAGACGCTCCACCAAACGTCTCCCAGCATCTCCACGTCCTACCACAGTCACTGTGCACTGTTAGTAACAATGCGTGGACGTCTCCTGCTTCTGTGGCTGACAGTTGATCATCTCTGGCCAATCTATGATGTTCAGAGTTCTCTTTTCCTGGTCATTTAAATAGATAAATCTAAGTGTACATGCACCATATGTCCAGCAGGTGGCAGTGTTCGTTTTTATAAAGTAGTTCCAGATTTCCTACCGTGCAGGATACTGCAAACAGAAATGATCTGAATTGTCTTCAAAAGATCACAGCTTATATGGGTAGAGATTTCCCTCTCCTCATCCCTCTCTGTGTCTTACTCACCATCATTGTTCACCTCTGAAACAAGCCTCCAAAATCAATTTGTCACTTTCCTTTATTATTTCTTTATTACACATCACCATTTTACAGGAATATTATTACAATTATTTTGTTAAAGCCATATTTCAATGTACAGTTTTGCATGAAAATATACAAAAATAAGTTGGATCTGTTATATATCTGCCTCCTTTTGTCTCGCTGTTAGGAAACGGTGCCTGATTTCCTGTTGCGCTTTGCTCGACTTGTGGCTGAAAAGCGGATAAACTCAAAGTGTTTGCTCTGGTCCATGTTGGGGAAGGGAGGGGGGCCTGCGTGGAGCCTCTTGATGAAGTGGACCTCTCTTTGGTTCTGCCTTGTCCTGGAGGCTTTGATGGGCCTCCTTTCCGACTGAAGGCAACGTACCAGCCTTCAACCTTAGCATTCTGCAGAGCTGTGTAATTGTTTTCCAGCACTATCTCTGAGAAGATGCACTCCCTGCTCCGACTGTTGGGCTGGAACACAGAAAGGTTCTCCATTAATCCATTAACTGTCCCATCTGGACATTACAGACGGGAGACATTAAGACGTGTTTCTGAGCTACAGCAACTAGTGGAGCAGGTAACAGGGCCCCTTTTGAGAACCCCCAATGTCCCCGTAGCAGCTGTACGGTACGTTAGTAGTGACGGTACTTCACTACAGCCAGCTAAGGAGGAGGGTTAAGGTTCAGACACAGACATGTTTTGGTTCTGAATTTTGATAGTTGATCCCACTCCAAACACTGGCTGCCAGTGAGGATGGATGCAGGTTCCATGCCTCTGATGTCTTCACTGACATGAAACAGGTGAACATCTGTAGTATCTGACCCGTTCTATGCAGGCTTTACGTTTGTAAGGCCGTAAGGTGTTAACTGCCAACCTAAGCACAATATCAGGACATCCTCCACATGTGTGTCCGGTGTCCTTCTTCCTTCTACAGGAACCTGTGGGCCCCTGGTACCTCTCACTAGGAGGATGTATAGCATGAAGCATCTCCACTATTCCTTTTTTTTTAGTCATAGCTGAACAATACACCATTGAGTTGACCATACGGTATAGCGTGAGGTCATCAGAAAAGAATGTGTTTACTGGCCTCTATAAGAAGGAGGTATCGAGGTAGACTCTCCGGAGTTCTTCACCATCGGGACCTCGAGACCCCCTCGGGCATGCTGCAGCGTCCGATTGATGCCTGACTGTTCTCTCCAATAAACATCTTTGATAACCAAGTCGGTGTCTGCGAAGTTTCCTTCATCATCAACACATCTCGGCAACCACCAGGAGAAGATTCACAACACATCAACCCTACTGAAATGTTCAGGTGAGGGGCCTAATGTCAATTGTGCTCATTATCAGTGTTTTCTACAGCAAATGTGTGTGTATGTGTGTGTATGTGAGAGAGAGAATAATTATTATATTGTTATCATTTAAATGCATTTGTATGTTTAGCACCTAAGTGCATGGAGAAGAAACAGTGTTTTTCACCTCTCTTGATTTAGTACACTTGTCCAGAGCACCAGATTTACTGTGAGGTTGTTATCTGAAACCCTAAAAGCATCTTGGGAGAAGGTGAAAATTCCACATGGATAATGAGCTGATGTGAATAAAGGAAGGAGATTTGCAGGGGAGCAGCAGAGCGACGAAGGGTGTTCCAGAGTGAACTGCTGCTCGCTCTCCCTTGCAAGGTACCTGTGTTGTGTCTTTTTTGTTGATTCAGCAGGGTTTTGCTGGGTTGCTCTGTTTCAACTCTAATATCCAGCCTGGAAGTAACAAATGCTGGACTAACGTTTCAGCATCATGGTGGGTCAGTAGCTTCCTGATCTTTCTGATGTTCCTCAGGTGAAAAAAGGCACTTCTAGAGACTAATTTAATGTGTGAGTTGAAGGAGAGATTTTGGTCAAAAGTTACTTCTAGATTCCTCACAGAGAGACTAGATGTTAATGAGATACCATCTAGAGTGATCATGTGATCTAATCTATCTCTGAGAGGTTCAGGACCAAACACCATGACCTCAGTTTTTCCTGGGTTAAGGAGGAGGAAATTTGAAGACATCCAGGAGTTTATGTCTTTAAGACAGGTCTGAAGCTTCTCTAACTTCTCTGTCTCCTCTGGTTTCATGGATAAATAAAGCTGAGTGTCATCAGCATAACAATGAACATTTATCCCATGCTGCCGAATAATGTTCCCTAAGGGAAGCATGTACAAGGTGAAGAGGATTGGTCCAAGTCCAGAACCTTGAGGAACTCCATGGCTAACCCTACTGTATGAGGAGGGAACACCATGGACATGAGCAAACTGGTATCTATCAGATAAATATGATCTAAACCAGTCTAGTGCTGTCCCTTTAATCCCAATCACATGTTCCAGTCTCTGTAACAGGATGCTGTGATCAACTGGATCAAAAGCAGCACTGAGTCCAGCAGAACCAGCATAGAGACCAGCCCATGATCGGAAGCTATGAGAAGATCATTAGTGACTTTAAGAAGTGCTGTTTCTGTGCTGTGGTGAGCTCTAAAGCCTGACTGAAACATCTCAAACAGGCTGTTCCTCTGCAGGTGCTCCAGTGACTGAGTCACCACCACCTTCTCTAGAACTTTAGAGATAAAAGGAAGGTTGGATATGGAAGGTTGGTTTATCTGCTGGAGGAAACCAACTGACTCAAGTAATGAAATGAAGCCATTTCTAAAGCTGTCATTTACAACGTCTACATGGATATTAAAGTCTCCAATGATAATGACTTTGTCCGTTCTAAGGACCAAGTCAGATAAGAAATCAGAGAACTCAGACAGGAACTCTGAATGTGGCCCAGCAGGGGGCCAATATACAACTACAAACAGAAGTGGCTTTTCTGCCTTCCAGTTCAGATGAGTGATGCCAAGAGTCAGGCTTTCAAATGAACTGGAGCCATGTTTTGGTCTGGGATTAATTAATAACTTGGAGTGATAGATTGCTGCCACTCCCCCTCCTCGACCAGTAACACGTGGAATATGATAATTAAGATGGGTAGGAGTAGATTCATTTAGCTAACATACTCCTCCTCCTGAAGCCAGGTCTCAGTAAGACAAAATAAATCAATGTGATGATCCGCTATCAGGTCGTGCACTAACAGGGATTTACACAAAAGAGATCCAATATTTAACAGTCCACACTTAATTGTGATATTAGTTTCTCCAACTTGTACTTTGGTATTAATTTTAATAAGATTATGGTGATTGACCGCTCCCCTGCTCTGTGCTTGTTGAACTTTTAACCGTGGAACAGAGACTACCTCTATAGTGTTAAATGTGTTATTGTTGGTGGATGAGGGTTCTAAGGAAGCAGCAGAGAGGTGTGTAAGACTACAACTCTGCATCCTGGTCTGGACCCTGGATTGTCAGGTCACTTTGGGTCTAATAAAATTAGCCAAATTACTAGAAATGAGAGAGGCACCATCCCGTGTGGGATGGACACCGTCTCTCCTGATCAGACCAGACCAAACATCTCCTCGCTGGCCAGATAGGGGAGGGGACCAGAGAATGCAACGGACTCCAACATCGTTTTTGCGTAGTTACACACCGACTCGAAGTTAATTTTAGTGACCTCCGACTGACGAAGCCGGGTGTCGTTGGCTTCGACGTGAATAATAACTTTACCAAATTTACGTTTACGTCTCGCCAACAGCCGTAAATTTGCTTCTATGTCGCCCGCTCTGGCCCCCGGAATGCTCTTAACTATGGTCGCTGGAGTCGGCTTCACGTAGCGCAAAACAGAGTCGCCAATTACCAGGGTCGGTTTCTCAGCGGGTGTGTCGCCGAGTGGGGAAAAGCGATGAGCCACGGGAAGCGGGTGGTGGGGCACCGTGGGCCTTTGTTTTGGGCTACGCTTCCTACGAACCGTCACCCAGCCGCCCTGGCTAGCCGGCTGCTGCCGGGGGACCGCTAGCTGAAGCTACGCTAGGCGCCTCCGCAGCAGCTAGCTTCTCCTGGCTACCTGACGCAACTCCAGCTAACTCCAAGCTGCGGAACCGCGTCTCAAGCTCGCTAAGTCTCGCCTCCATAGCCGTAAATAAACTCCACTTTCTGCACCTATTCCCTTCACTAAGGGAGGCAGAGGAGTAATTAAACATTTCACACGCTGAACAAAGACACCGAGTGGAACAGACGGTGAGGCCATGCTAACGCTGATAATCGGCGAAGCCCGGTATTTGTTTAATATGGGTTGTTTCTCACTGTGTTATCGGGTGACTAGAATGTCCCAAGTGTTCAAATTTTAAGTAAAGTGAATACAACACACCAAGTGTTCAATATTAAGTGAATACAACACACCGTGCACAATGCAACCAACGAACGATTGGGAAGACAGGAAGTGACGCAATACGTTACCAGGAGGAAGTAAAATGGAGACTCAACGGCTAACTCTGGTTATTGATGTGGCGGTTGGCTCCTGTCCGTCACCTCATGGTTGTGTCTGTTCCCCAGGAAATACAGTGTTTATATTCCCAAATTCTCCCATCAAAACGTCATACTCACTGAAGACTGTGTTGACTGAAATGGGGATGGTAGACATGTTTGGTGACAGAGCAGACTTGAGTGGTATTGCAGAGGGGCAACAACTGGCAGTCTCAGAGGTAAAGATGTAAAACAGGAACAGCATCAACAATGAGCACAGATTTCTTTCTGACAATTAATTATGTCTGGTATTTCTTGTAGGTTGTCCATCAAGCTACCCTGGATGTTGATGAGGCTGGACCCACTGCCGCAGCTGCTACAGGCATCACAATAACACTTCACTCCTATAATTATGTTCCAGTCCTGAAGTTCAATCGTCCCTTCATGGTTATCAGCACTGACCACAGCTCAGATAATATCCTCTTCATGGGCAAGATTACCAACCCAAACATCTGATGCACTAAATGCCTGTTTTGCACCATAAGAATTGCATCACATATAAAGAGCCTTAAAAAAGAAACATTTGCTTTGTAGAGTCTCACTTTATTAGAATGTTTCTGAATCAGCTCTAAAATATAATAGGTGGCTGAATAGCACAATTTTAATCTGGTTTGACGGGGCTCCCGCTAGGAGCGGCCGACTACAGACGGGGCTCCCGCTAGGAGCGCCCGACTACAGACGGGGCTCCCGCTGTGAGCGGCCGACTACAGACGGCTCCCGCTGTGAGCGGCCGACTACAGACGGGGCTCCCGCTGTGAGCGGCCCACTACAGACGGGGCTCCCGCTGTGAGCGGCCGACTACAGACGGGGCTCCCGCTATGAGCGGCCGACTACAGACGGGGCTCCCGCTGTGAGCGGCCGACTACAGACGGGGCTCCCGCTGTGAGTGTCCGACTACAGACGGGGCTCCCGCTATGAGCGGCCCACTACAGACGGGGCTCCCGCTATGAGCGGCCCACTACAGACGGGGCTCCCGCTGTGAGCGGCCGACTACAGACGGGCTCCCGCTGTGAGTGTCCGACTACAGACGGGGCTCCCGCTATGAGCGGCCCACTACAGACGGGGCTCCCGCTAGGAGCGGCCGACTACAGACGGGGCTCCCGCTGTGAGCGGCCGACTACAGACGGGGCTCCCGCTGTGAGGGCCGACTACAGACGGGGCTCCCGCTGTGAGCGGCCGACTACAGACGGGACTCCCGCTGTGAGCGGCCGACTACCCGCCCTGCTGAGGCAGAGCTGTACTGGGATGGAGCGTTACCGCGGTGATCCAGCTCAGTGGGCTACATTGCCTCGGCTGAGGAGTACGACAGTGTGAAGTCCCGCAGTGAGCTGATGTTTGAGAAACAGTCTGGGAGACACGGACTGGTGACCCGAGTCACACACGCTGCCAGTACGTTTCCAGAAACATTTAAACACATGAGATATAGAAGCATAAGTAGCTTCATTTGAGTTCTGAGCTTTGGTGTTTGTGTGGAGCTGTGAAACCACAAGAAGAGGGAGGAGCGAGCCATCAGCTGTACGCAGAGATCAAGCCGGCTGTGGATGGAGCCACTACATCATTAAACACATGCGCAACAAGAACGACTACAATGAGCTCAGAGGGTTCAAACAGAGTCCTCAACCCAAAGTCTGATTTAAAAAGATCAAAAGTGGCGTAAATGTCTGGTCCTGACAGAAGGATAACTGGAGCGGCATCGCTCGTAGAGTAGACCGACTCTGCCTCTTCCTGGTTACCCCGGTGATGACCTTTGGCACCGTAATCATCTTTCTGAGGGGAATCTGTAACCAACCTCCTCATCTGCCCTTCAAAGGAGCCCCGCATGACTCCAGAGAGGAGAACCCAGGCCTGCTGTGATGCACACACACAGCCAGGGCTTTTTCCATCGCCATCGTTTCTCTGGGGGAAATGTTGCATTTCTTTATCTTCATAACAACAAATTGAATGGCAAATTTTAGAGTATTTTATAGGGAAGTGAAATAATGTTTGGACCTCTTATCAGGCAAAGAGAAAGTAGTTAAGAACTGCTCTAAAAACACCACTTCAGGGGGACTATATCCAAATCTCTCCGTTTACTGATGGGACGTTGAAACGTCAATACACGGATTCATACATTTAGAACTGGACTTCGCACCAGAACTGGAAGCGCGGACTGATACATTTTTAACAGCGGTCCTGCTTCAGCCCTCCAGGGTTTAATAACAAAATACGAAAAATACGAAAATTTTAATTTTGGAAACATAGTTGTTGGTTGCCGGCTTTTGCAAAATTGCTAAATACACGCTAGCATGCATGTTTTAAGCTATGGTAGCGGTATGTTTTACCATGCCCGCGCCCTATAATCCGGAGCGCCTGATGTATGTGTTAAATACAGAAATAGCACCCGTAACTGAGGCTGCACCTTTTAATACGGTGCGCCCTTTGGTCGCGAACATACGGTATATAGAACATAGGGCACGTTTGTGCGTGATATCACTCCGCGTCTGCGCAACGACAACAACCTCCTATCTTTAGTATTGCTGCGCCAACTGGTGGTCTTTTGGGTTGAGGATAACGGTGATCTATATGTAGCTATATGTAGCTATAGCGTCATTGGCCTCCACTCCAGCCACTCCTGGTAGTTCCTCAAAAACACTGAGTTTCTAGTGGATGCACAATCTGTGGAAGCCAACATAGAAACTTCTGAAGAGCCAAAGTTCTTGCAACAAAAATATAGTCCCCAATTAGGTTGTTTTGTTATCACACGACCCCGTCCCCATTATCTTAAGAGAATATAAAAGAATGAGTGGAGACAGAAGAGAGAATGAGACGTTTCTGGCGCGTGTTGCTCTTGATTTTGTGTTTATTTTTGCAGTAAACTTAAAGGAGGCCTTTTCACTTTATGTTTGATTAAATTTAAGCTGATATTCCATTCTTGACATCTTTAAATTTACAGTATTCATGGGAGTTTTATTGGGTCATTTTGCTTCTTTTTATTTCCTATTTCCCACATTTATTCATAGTTTTTATTAGATTGCAATAAATCCTATAACATTGAACAGACTGACTAAAGTCAAATGACCTGCGGTTCCCACCGATAGCCGTCATTCTGATGGGTTTTTGCTGGCTGCAGCTGAAATATTCCAATGCTCCATGTCACAGAGACAGTAAATACTAAACCCTAAAGATTCTGAAGGCATGATGTAAAATAGTAACGTATAATACAGACATTTGAAGAGACAATTAAGAGAATGTTTTCATGCTTCTACGAGTGGCCGAGGAGCCATTTAGAACTTTATAAAGATGCATTGTGTGATACCAGGAACTAATTTAACTTCAAGGCGAAGCTGCTTCTGCTTTGTCGACCATCGACTGATCTCCTGAAAGTCCACCAGCGCCTTTTAAAAACTGAATTTTTCATCTATGGAGGGAGTAGACGGCAGATGTTTCCACAGTTGTTCTTCACCAGTGGTCAGTGAGTGATGCAGCAGATGAGCGGGAGTTGACTGGCTTCAACCAGCTACCGTCTCAATGTCTCCAGCCCATAGTGTGGATTCTTTACGAGATCAGACAGCAGCTTCACTCCTGAATCCTTCAGCTGGTTCCAACCCAGGTCCAGTTCTCTGAGATGGGAGGGATTGGACCTCAGCGCCGAGGCCAGAGAGTCACAGCTGATCTCTGATAAACTGCATTCCTTAATCTAAATAAAGAAGGGAAACTTTTATAAGGTTATAAGTGAAACCAGTATTCATCTGAAAGGTTAATCAAAGGCATGATCTGTAAATATTTAATTTAGTTACAGGTTAAAAAATGATAGTAATATGTAATTACCACAATTCCAACCTCTCAGGTTTGCACTGTTCCAGAGGAGAATATATATTGTTCTGGCCCTCACTCTTCCCAGGTTCTCCCCACCTCTTTCCCTCCCATCTCATCATGGAGATCCATCTCACCTGTGGCTTATCTTTAAAGGCACAACCTGTCTAAGATGACTTCCTGTGTCCCTCACCATCTCCCTCCTCGTTGGCTGGTGTCTACCAGGCACCCTCACCTAGTTTTGTCTAATTTTGGTTACCATCTGACGGCTTTTTCATCAGAATCAGAATCAGAAGCAGATTTATTGCCATTGTTCATGTAATACACCGTATTACACAAAACTAGGAATTTGTCTTGGTGAGATGCTGCGACATTCAACATAAAGAAGACCACACTAGAATAAGATAAATAAAATAAAAATAAGACATATATACAGTATATACATAAATAGTAAGTGGTCATTGTCCTGAAATCAGTTTATCATGAATAAGTGGTCCCCGTGTGGCCCTCCCTCCTGAAGGAACTGGGCACAACACACACACTCAGAAAGTGTGAGGACCCTCGGATGGAATAATGGACATTTTTGAGAATGGTGTTTACCTCAGAGTTTCCAGTCGGCAGTTTGGAAAGTGGAGAAAACCACAGAGCAGCTTCACTCCTGAATCCTGCAGCTGGTTCTGACCAGGTCCAGTTCTCTGAGATGGGAGGGATTGGACCTCAGCGCCGAGGCCAGAGAGCCACAGCTGATCTCTGATAACTGCAGTCAATCAATCTGAAAAATGCAGGATGAGGTTATACGGAGCAGGTCTGCATGTTATCTGCGTCAGTACTAAACCTACGTTAGTTCTTAGTTGGGTCAGACCTGAATTCACGATATTCCAAGGAATTTTTTTAATGTGGTGCATCACAGCAGTGTTGAGAACAGCCTCACTTCACCATCTTAGCAGCTGGTATATAGGTAGAAAAATGAAGACTGACCTGAGCCTCTCCAGTTTACAGTTTGGACTCTCCAGTCCAGAACAGAGCCGCTTCACTCCTGAATCCTGCAACGGGTTGAAGTTCAGGTTCAGAACCCTCAGATGGGAGAGGTTGGACTTCAGAGCTGAGGCCACAGAATCACAGCTGGACTCTGATAAACTGCAGTCCCATAGGCTAAAATAACAATTATTTTGAGAGAAGACAAATAAAAATCAACATGTACCAGAGCAAAACACAGCTTCCAAGCAACAAACCTCTGGTCCTGCACCGGTTTATCTGCCGTATGTTCCTATTTTGGGTTCTTTCAGGGCGGTTGGACAAGATCTACACCGTATGTAAAGTGTGTGTAGGTCAAAATACCTTCCAAGTTTGTGAGACCACATTTCTCAATAGCACTCAACTCTTGTCAGGAGTTGGGACAAAGCGACCCACTCCTGATAGCTTGTGGGCGATGCTGCAGCGACCCTGCAATCCCTACACTCTCTGGTGAAACCAAATCAAAGGTTTTAGACACTGCTGGATGCTGGAAGGGTGGCTATAGTCTGGACGCATCGTTCCCCTGACTGCACATTTCTCCAACAATGATTGGCAGCTGGTGTCACTTGTTCTCCAGATGAGAGAAGGAAAGAGAGCCCCCCCACAGTGTGTTTGATTGCCCCACTGCAAGCTCAATGCTGCCAGAAAACATTGCAGGAGCATCAATTCCCCTCAGGGCATCAACAAGGACCTCAGGAAAAGGTGCAGCTGCCACCTACTAGAGACAAGCACGCTGAGCTGAGATTCAAAGCCCTCTCCTCCCAAGAGAAGAGCTTGTTTGTTGGAGGCTCTTCTGGGCGATACCTGGTGCCACAGCTCCAGCTCAGCCCGTCTCTGGAGCTGAGGTGGAGCTTAGCAAGTTTCATGGTTCTCCACCACTTCCTCTCGCTGAGGACCTTCTCAGCTGGTGGTTTCTGCTCCACCTTCCAAGTTGAGCAGGTGATACTTCTGCATTCCTGCCACCAGTGTCTCTGCAGAAAGAGTCTTCTCTACTGTTTTATATTATATTGTAGAAAATTAGGATTTTTGGTTGATGTCTTAGATGTTGTTGACTAAGAGCAGGTTTTTCTTTAATAACATAGAAAGATTCGATGAGAAGAGCAAATGTATTATTTTATGAGCTACTTCCACTACTATTATATTCACATACTTCCATATTGTCTTAGATTGCAAGCTGCATTTATTGCATCGTTCATAGAAAGTCATATTTGTGAGGAGAAAAACTCCAATAAGGTCATTTTCTTTAATGACCATTACAACAGAAGGAGGCGATGAACAAACAGATTTATCTAAAAATGTGTGAAAACTTATGGATGGAAATCTTTTTAAAATGGTTGCATTGTGTAGAATCGGTGTAGAATCAACTTGTTGACTTCTGATTTGGACTCCAATGGAAGTGAGGTGCAACAATTGTGGATGCTGAAAGCTTCAGATCTTCATGAAGGTTTCTGTGGTTGGACTGACCTGCTGCCCCTTTAAGAGGGAGGCAGGTTTGGGCTTCTGGCTGGAATGAAGCCACCTCAGATGAGAATGACTGCAGGCTTTCGGTACCAAGGTTTAACAGGGTGCTCACTTCACACTTGGGCTTTTCTCTTTTTTGGGATGGCTTTTCTCAGGAGAGAAGGGGCATGGCACACTGCAGCAGCTTTCTTTTTGGGGTTTCTAGTTTTCCTTCTGATCTTTAAAAGACAGGAAGAACCATTTTTGATTGGTCTGAATGTTTGGGCGGTTTTGTGGCCAGCCTAAAATAAAACAAGACAAATCTACAACTGATACTTCCTTTCTAGTCATTGATGACCATCCTCACATGGGACAGATTTCCACAACCAATTTAATACTGCAAATCTGTCCTGTGTGGTCTTTTTTCTGAGAACTGTAACACTACGTTTATAACAAAGATCAAACATGTAAACAGTTATTGTCTAACTAGTTACACCTGGGAAAGTACTGGATCATCTCTGACTGACCTGAGAGTCTCCAGCTCACAGAGAGGATCCTGGAGAAAACCACAGAGCTGCTTCACTGCTGGATCCTTCAGCTGGTTCTGACTCAGGTCCAGAACCCTCAGATGGGAGGGATTGGACCTCAGCGCCGAGGCCAGAGAGCCACAGCTGATCTCTGATAAACTGCAGTGTGACAGCCTGGAAAAGGAATAAATGGGGCAAATAAAAACACATTTCTAAATCAGAAAATGAAGAGAAAAGCAGAAAATGTAAAGAAATTTAGAAAAGACCAACAGAGGCCTCCTGACCTGAGCGTCTCCAGTCTGCAGTTTGGATGCATCATTGCTGAAGACAGTAACTTTACGTCGGCATCTGTCAGGCTTTCGTTCGTGCTTAAGTCCAGCTCCCGTAGATGAGAAGGGTTTGACGTCATTGCTGAGGCCACAACTTCCCAATGACTCTTTGAAAGAACACTATCAGACAGTCTGTTGTGTATGAAACAAAAATAGTGAGTCAAACTTTGGGATTTCTCATCAACTTATCTGAGAATCTACCTCAACACAAATGTAGCTCATTTCCTGGAAAAGCTAAATTCAACACCGTAGAGCAACAGTTTGAACGACCATCAGATCTGAAATGCAACTGAATTATTCTCAACATTTGTCTTATTTTAGAACAGCTCATAATTACTCAATATTTAAAATGATTATAGCAAATGGTTTAAAGAAACGTGCATCTTTTTATCTGTCTATCGGCTCTTTGGATATTTTGCATTTCATCCAATTTGTACGATGGTGCGTCAAGTCTTAATTCAGCGATCCGATCGATGACATCAGAGTCTCTGGTTGCATCGATTGCCCTCAGCTTCTGTTATATCTGCCTGTTTCCCTTCAAATCATTTTCACTGCACCTTTTGTTGCTAGTGATGAAGTTGCCACCTAACGGGTGTGGAAAGGCTCAAACAACAAGTTATTTAATGACATGACAGTAATTTCATGATAGTCAGTTAACTTGTGGCTCCTATTATTCCTGCCTTATGTTGGTTTGTCTGGATTGACCTTTGAACTTATATCCAGCCAGTGTTGAACATTTCTGGATGAATTGTTGTTGTTTTTAATTTATGGACGCTGCAATGGAAATAAAGAATTGAAGGAATGACCACTGGAGGGGGTATTGCTACCTGACATGATCCACTCGCTTGATTTAAACGCCGATGTCCGGCCCCAAAAATCTTTACTTACACGAACTTCCTGCAGTTCCTCACAGCTGGAATCAGGCGACGTCGTCCCTCATCTGAGGTGTTGAACTGCTGCAGGTTCAGCTCATCCAGAACCTCCTCTGACATCTGCAGCAGGTAGGCCAGAGCTGAACAGTGGATCACTGACAGTCTCCTCTCTGATTTCTTCTCTGACTTCAGGAACTCTTGGATCTCCTGATGGACTGACTGATCCTTCATCTCCATCAGACAGTGGAAGATGTTGATGCTTCTGTCTGGGGAGATTTCATCACTGTTCTCCTCCTTCAGGTTGTTGAGGACCTTCTGGATGGTTTCTGGGTGGCTGTTCCTCTGATCCAACAGTCCACCCAAGATCCTCTGATTGGACTCCAGAGAGAGACCATGAAGGAAGCGAACAAACAAGTCCAGGTGGCCATTTTCACTTTTGAGAGATTTCATTAGTGCTCTCCTGAGGAAGTCATCAAGAGATGTGACTGGATTGTTTTTTGCAAACAACAATGTTAACCTGGTAAAGGGGTTTGGTTCAGAATATTTTAGGAACTGATTTATAACCGCTGTGTCTTTCCTGGTGTAATGGTGGAACATGTAGACGGCAGCCAGAAACTCCTGAATGCTCAGATGAACAAAGCAGTAGACTGATTTCTGGAAGATCACACTCTCTCTCTTGAAGATCTCTGTACAAACTCCTGAGTACACCGACACCTCGGAGACGTCCAGTCCACATCGCTCCAGGTCTTCTGAGTAGAACATGATGTTTCCTTTCTCCAGATGTTCAAACGCCAGCCGACCCAACTTCAGAAGGAGTTCTTTATCAGCCTCAGTCAGTTCCTCTGGTCTCTGCTTTCCTCCATACTTCTGCTTCTTCCTCTTTATCTGAACCCTCAGGAAGTGTGAGTAGAGGTCAGTCAGGGTTTGGGGCAGCTCTCCTCTCTGGTCTCTGGTCATCATGTCCTCCAGAACTATAGCAGTGATCCAGCAGAAAACTGGGATCAGACACATGATGTGGAGGCTCCTGGAGGCCTTGATGTGTGAGATGATTCTCTTGGACAGATCTTCATCACTGAACCTCCTCCTGAAGTACTCCTCCTTCTGGGAGTCAGTGAAGCCTCGTACTTCTGTGATCCTGTCAACACACGAGGGAGGAATCTGATAGGCTGCTGCAGGTCTGGAGGTGATCCAGATGAGAGCTGAGGGAAGCAGGTTCCCCTGGATGAGGTTCACCAGGAGCACGCCAACGGACGATACTTGTGTGACATCAGAGATGAGCTGATGCTTGTTGAAACCCAGTGAAAATCTGCTTTCATCCAGGCCATCAAAGATGAACAGAAGTTTCCAGACAGTCAGATCTTCTGCTCTGATCTTCTGTAATGTTGGATGGAAAACATGAAGCAGTGAGAGAAGACTGTGCTGCTCATCTCTGATCAAGTTCAGCTCCCTGCATGAGAGCGGAAGCACCAGACTGATGTCTTGGTTCTCCAAACCTTCTGCCCAGTCCAGACTGAACTTCTGCACTGAGAAGGTTTTTCCAACGCCGGCGACACCGTTGGTCAGAACCACTCTGATGTGTCTCTGTTGCTCAGATAAGACTTTGAAGATGTCCTGGCACTTGATTGGAGTGTCCTGGATGTTCTTCTTGGAGGTTCTCTCAAGCTGTCTCACCTCATGTTGTGTGTCCACCTCCTCACTTTGTCCCTCAGTGATGTAGAGCTCAGTGTAGATCTTGTTCAGCAGGGTTCCACTTCCTGCTTCATGAGTTCCTTCAGTCACACGTTCACATCTTCTCTTCAGACTGATTTTATGACCTTCTATCACCTCCTGCAGTTCACCACCCTCTAAAACAAACAATCTTTTAAATCATTTTACAATTGTCATCTACAGCAGTAACACAGATGTCCTCAACTGGAAAATATTCTGTCATGTTTGAATGATAGAAGCAACAGTCGGGTAATGACCCATCTCACTGTCAGTTTGAAATGTTATGTCTTCTTATGTACACCTATTCTTTTATTTCATTGGGTTTCAATGTAATTTAGTCTATAACAACCATTTCCATGTCTTCCAAGAGTTTGCTTGGACTAAACAGCTGGTAAAAGCTGGATGATATTTAGAAAAACACATCAAACCTTCTCCAAACACATCATACTCAGCAGACCCATTGTCCTGTAAAGGTCACCTGCCTTCAACTCTTTAACACTTTCCAGAACTAAATGACTAAATGTTGCTAAATACTGTCTAAGCATTTAGGAAGGTCTGAAGAGGGTCCAGGGGTTCCAGTGGAACCAAACAAGTGCTCTCTGGATCTTCTCTTGCACATTGTAAATACACAAGTTGTTCCTTTATTCCGACCCAAAAGTATCTTATAAATACAAATGTACGAGCTTACGTGAGACGCTGTTGTTCAGGTCGGCGGTCTGCAGTTCAGTTCTCCGTTTCTTTTCACCCTTGGGACAGGAGGAATCTCCAATGGAAGCAGACCGTTTCTGATAGCTGTCAAAAATGGGAATAGTGGTTATACATGTCTACTGGGCGTTAGCAACGCCTAAGAAAGGCTGCGTTCACTTCTACTTTCAGTTTGCTCTGACAGCTGAAGATTGAATGAACACTGAGCAAAAAATATAAAGTTATTTACGTTCTAACAAGCTCGTTTAGTTGGCGAAAAGTGTATTTGATCTAAGTGTTTAGTGGCTTTTCTTCATTGTGAATTTATGTTAGAAATAAAAGTGCCAAATCAGGAATATAAACTCATAGAATAGAACAAAAGTTCTCCATTTATGCTCCAAATACAGTAGTCTGGTCTCTGAAACTGATCATTAAATAGCACAGAGGTCACGCGTATTCAAAAGCTTATTTCAACCATTTAGAAATGACTGATATTGTTGTCTATGGGTTTATTAGAACCAGGAGCCTTAGAAATAGACTTTTTAATGAATTTTCATGACATGTGGTGGAACAGTGTGGCAGAACAAGCTGCACAGACCTGCCATGTCTTACCCATCCGTATCTAAATGGAGAGCTGGAGCACTCTGCAATGGTGGATATTGTTGGGAAACTTTAAAATATATGCCTAGGAATTTTTGTGAGATGATGTTAACCCATGTAGGAGAAATGACCAGTTAAAAACAGAAGCAATTTTCAGTTTTAAAAGATTTACCACACTAAAATTAACATGGGAGTTAATGGGAGCGAACACCTGACATGTTGGTGCACCGTTTCATTTTAAGGACCTTTCATTTTTCACGATAGTAGAGGCTAATACCCACAAAATGATGTTTTGTATGGTTGTGAAATGTTCTAAGGCAGAGTTATGTGGTTCAGAAAACCTTACTTTAAAGGTGAGCCTTGAGGTCTGATACCAAAGTTGAAAGGGTGATCTTTGGACCAGTCACTCTTCAGGGACACACAGCTGGGCACTGTGGACTCTGCTCTGTCCTCGTCCATCCTGAGGAAACATCAGAAATAGTGATGAGACTGTGATGAAGGTAAATAATCTGGAGAGGTTGGAGTTAAATAATCCCAATTCACTGCATTTTTATCAAACAGGAACATTTCTAATCCATTCTGGATAACAACTGAATCAATAAATCAATGATGTCTCTGTATCATTTTCATGTTTTCAGAGTTTAAGCTGCTTTTTTTAACTGTTCCCTGCAGTGAGAAAAGAACTGGCACCTTTTCCAGCCCCTCATCCTGCAGCACTGAATGTGCTCTAAAGTTCTTTCCAGAGCAAACGTCTCTGCACTTGCAGCAACATGTTGTAGTCATGGATCCGTGAGGAGAACCGGATACAGGAAACGCCCCCACTTTGATCCCAAAACCCAACTGGTGGCCAACGGTGGTCCGGCAACGACGGGGACGCTGGTCCATCGGGCCGACAACACTGGTTTTCCACAGGCCAACATGGTGAAAGGACTGTCTTCAGCTCAGCCACTAAATTATCTGGTGCTACATAAACATGCTAGTCAGGACTTTTTAACTTCCCTCCTTTGTTCCCCTCTTCAATTATTTCTATGATCCAAGTCCTCAAAGATCACTGCTCTATTTAAAATAGATGAAAGAAATGACACCCACTCCTGCATTTCTTTCACAGTGGTTCCACAACATAGAACAATAAACCACTGTGAGAAAACGTGCAACATGAACCCAAAATCCTGTTGGTGTCCTGTGATCCTGTGTGGATTTATTTAATTATTTTTAAAGTTTATTGTCTTAAATAATCCCAAAATATCCAGCTGTAACCTGGACTGTTGAACAACTCTAATAACTTTATGAGCTTTTCACCTGTCACAAAATGTTGCTCTTCCTGCTTCGTCTGAAGAGAATAGTTTCACTTTTAAAACCTAATCAACAGCTTTATGGCGTATATATTACTACCATTAAAGCATTCTGGGAGGGTTTAAAGTTCTTTTAGAATCAGTAGCAAAGAGCAGAAAAATAAACTAAACTTCACTTAGAAAGACTATTCAACTATAACTAAAGCCAGACTATCAGAAAGTTAAATAAGACCGATTCATTTATAATGTATAATGATGTTTTGTGCTAAAACTAAATATGAAGGCTCATTGATTCAAATCTTGATTTTATCTCCAAACACAACTGTCAATTCTTTTCAATAATGCTCTTCGTTTCCACTCACCTTGTCGGTCTTCAGTCTTCCTGCTTAGTCTGAAAGGAATACTTTTAAAAACTGGTTTGTTGGGTTCCCAGTTTCTGGGACCGTTGTTGCGGGTGTCTACCTGCAGGGGGCGTGGAGGAGCCGCTCATCAGCCACAGCTGGCCCCGCAGACACACGCACCTGCGGTCTCTCTTCAATCTCCCGTTCGATTTAAGGACAGAACTCCCGTATGCCAGCGGCGGAGGGTTTTCGGCCTCATCGCCAAACCCTGACTTCTGTGGCTTGACTATTTTTGAGAGTTTTCCTCGCGGACTTGTTTTGGACTCTCTCGAGGTCTCTCCGCGTCTCTGTGAACGCGGACCGAACTGTTCTTGTTCACTTTAAAATAAAGACGCTTTTCGGACACCATTCTCCGCCATTATTCAACCTGGTTAAATAAATAAGATTTATGATGCTTGACAGATTTGAAAGACTTGTAAAAGCAGCATATTTCTGCAGCCCTGGAGTCCAGGAGGAGCAGCAGAGGTCAGAATGTGTCGGAGCGCGTTTAACTATTGTCTGCAGTTCCACGCGTGTCCACCGGGTGGCGGTAAAGCACCACATGATATTTCTCCTTTTTGGAACTTCTTCAGCTGCGTTGAGCTTTAAATCTTCACCTGTCGCTCCCTTTAAGCTCTAAACTTTGCGGTTCTGTGTGTAGTTTGTTGGTTTAAATATTTTTGATGAATTCTGATGAAAATGAGTGAAACTGTCAATGGCCAATAGAAAGTTCGTCCATTGTTCTACTGTGTCACACATTTTCATTATTTATTGTCATTTTTGGGTCTAAACTGGACCAGTTCTGTGAGCTGTTTTGCTTTTTCTGTGCACCAGATGTTCCAGGCAGGTTCCATCATCGGACACAGACGGAGACAGGTCACGTGACAACAGTCAGCCTTTAGTTCTTTATTACAGGAGGATCTGGTTTATATACAGACACGTATCTGCAAAATACTAAAAAGTCTATGAACCCAAAGTACTAAAAAGTCTACATCCACGCACACGCGTGTATTAAGTGTTTATACACACGTGTGCGCGTACGTGCACACTGTATATTCATCTAATAACTGTTAGTTTCTAAAACACCAAAGTAGAGTCACTGAGGCACGGCTTCACCTCCTTTACACCGAGGTTTCCCTGAGCAGGTGTGATGAACTGTTGCAGAAGGAAAAGCATGGAACATGTTAATAACCGGACACAAAAACACTCAGGTTTATTGTCTGACGGCATCAGTGTCTCTGGTTGCATCTGTCTGAGGAGCATTGTGAAACCAGGAGCAGTGTAAATGAGGGGGGGGGGGGGGGGGGGCAGTGAGTGGATGCTGCATTCATCAAACACACAATAGTCAGAAGAGAAGAAGGAAGAACAGAAGCCCGTGTTCCTCAGTGTTGGTGTGGAGACGCCTGTTTGGAGGAGCAGGAAGCAGGCTGGACTCTTCCAGCTGGCTTTAATGCCACTTCTCTTCTGAGAACCTCCCAGCAGCTTTCTCTCCACCATCTTTTTACGCTGAAGGTTTTTGATCATTTCAGGTCAGATGTTCTTGGACTGAGGTTAAACATGTTTGTTCTTGTGCTCGGAGCGAACCGACGATCCTCTAAAGTCAGGCATCCTAAAGGTGGATGTTTTCTGAGGCCTGGAGGCTTTAAAGTGGCGCTTTTACCCACTTGTCCTCGTTCTGTTGGAAACTTGATCCAAAAACCTTTTCTGGAGCTTCATGTTCTGCTTTTTTGAAGGAATGAAATGGTTTCATCAGCGCTGCCGGGGGCTGAGCAGGCTTCATAAATCTGAAGCTCTGAGATCCTTTAAAGATCTCCTGGAATCAGCAGATGGGGGTTTGATCCAAAACTGTAAGAATCAGTCAAGCTATCAAATCTTGACTCAGTCCAAGCGTGAACCAGTCCATCCAGAGCTGATTATGGCTCAGCCAGGAGGAAAGCACGGCCTGGGGGGGTTCATATGGAGCAGGCACACTCTGGCTCTATTGCTACTGAAAACAGCCCTTCAGCACAGCAGCCTGGAATACAGTTCTGGAGAACACCTGTTCCCAACAGAACCTGTTTAAAACGGGACCAGTAAAGATGCCCGGCGTGACCACGACCACGGGGAGAGGGGGGGGGGCAGAGACAGGCGGTAACGCCGCTGCCCACCGATTCACCTGGAAACAACAAAAACCCCAGCAGCTTGGACCCAATATGGCAGCGTGTTCCTCAGAAACGCTCCTCAAACTCTCCCCACAGCTTCATTGCTAAACAGGATTTGGGTTTTTTTGTCCGTGCTAAATGGAAAGTGTTTGTCCTTTGGTGGTCCAACAGGACCACGATTTGGATGGATGGATGATTTGATGTTATTGAGAATAAAAACAGCTGAAAATGGAAGCGGAGATGTTTCAGAGCACCAGAGTTCAGAAAGAGTTTCTAATCAAACACCGCCTGTTGGGAATGATGAATGGATGGATTTTTATTTAATTTAGACTAATTTAGACTAATTTTAACATCCTTTATGCCAGTTCCATAGAGCGTGCGCACACACACACACTAGCAAAGATGATATCCAAACAGCCAAATAAATGGGAGTCAAAAGAAATCATTTAAAGCTCATATGTCAGAGTCAAGGTCGAGGGTTTTCTATGGCCCCCGGGATGATATTGATTTATTATTAGAACCGGCCCACAGGCCGCAGATGTTTTACACAGGCCAATACTACATTTCCCACAATGCAACGGTGACAGTCTGAGCGGGAGGTGGCTTCATTTCATTATTTATCAGTAGTCATTAGCATAACAGCAAAAGTTAACTTTCAGATCCCCATAAAATGGCAAAAGGGAAGGTGGACACTGAGAACCGGGGGTTCAAACAAGGTGGGAGTGGGAGCACATGTTCACGGAGGCAGCTGGGAAACCTGGGTGTCTTCTGTGTGGAGAAAGGGTGGCGGTAATGAAAGAATATCATCTGAGACGCCATCATGAAGCTAAACACAGCCGATCTGTCTCTGAGCTTTGTCCTCCACACGCTTTTTGGTGGCCTCCAGCTCCCTCTGGAAAAACTCTGACGCGGCAAATTGTTCAAAGGGCATTCTGGGGTCAGAGAGTCCCTCAGCAGCATCAGTCTGATGCACCTTCCTTGAGCAGTAGAAGTAGCGAACAGGACCCTGCTGATAGAAAAAGTGGATGGAAGATCCACCCGTCCCATACGGAGACTTGGGCTGTCCACAGGCCAGACAGGGTTTCGTCTGTCTCATCTTCTGCTCTGGTCGCTGCTGCTGCTGCTCCATCTCTAGAATGCTCTGCACAATTTTTTCAATGGAATCCTGCGTCAGAGGCGTGGGCAGGGCGGCTGTGGGAGGAGTGACAACAGCCGTCTCCATGGTGACTACAGGAACGCTGGTTGTTTTGCTCCCCTCTGTCAAGGAGTACCACAGCTGTTGAGTCTCCAGGAGCTTCTCTGGGCTGGTGTTCAGAGAAGAACTGGTGTTCAACAGCTTTGCCAGATGCTTCACATAGCGGGATATGTGAAACCTGGTTGTGGGGCGGAGCAAGCTGTTCGGATCGGCCGCAGACCGATGGACCATGTCTGCGTAGTCTGGATCCACAAGCCTCAGGATGTCCTTGTCCCCATGATGATACTGCAGCAAACTATCAATAGCGTCTTTCATGGGAAGAGTCCAGCGTGTGTGGTCCAAGACAAACACTCCACCACCAGTCTTCATGGGTCCAGTGCGGGCGCTCCTCGGCGAGGACTTCAGCGGCAGGGGCAAAGCTCCAGAGACGTCTGGAACACAAACAAAGCAATAATGCATCCTTAGTAACTCATATTATCGCGATATGGGCTATTGAGAAAACACATTAATATCCATCCCTTAATAACAGAAAGTGTAATATTTAACACATCAAAAGATTGAGATACACTGACCACAACCTAACTAAATCTATTTATTTTCAATCATTCGAAGGCCTTAATTCCAACATGGCGCTCTGAAAAACCCGATTATCGTTGACCCGCCCACTGATCTTTCAGGATCCTGGTCATCCTCTGCTGGAATCTCCTTTACACGTCCAGCAGCAGAGAGATGGAAGCTGACAGGTGGCGCAGGGGGAAGCGACGGCACAGCAGTCGCTGTTGCCCAGCTGGAGGAAGGTGTTGCCCCAGGAGCATCGTCTGGAGCGGGAGGGGGCACAAGAGCCGAAGGCCGATCCCTCTTCTGCATTTTGTGTTTGTCCCAGTCCAGAGGGAGCGGACGGCAGCCCGGTTCTCTGGACTCCAGCCCAAACCTTTCTCCAGTGTCTCTGTCAGAGAGGCGGAACGCAGGGCACTTGTCTTGTCCCGTCACTGCCATGGAAGCAGAGTTCAACTCCCACATTGAGGCAGGGTCAAAGACAGCAGGGAGGACGGCGCCGGGCTTCTTCATGTCTACCGGTCGCTGAAAGTTCCACCGCACAACGCCGGTCATGGCCTGGGCCTGGAACAGTTCAGGGGAGACCTGCGGACCCGTGACCCACTGGGCCTGCTGGAAATGGTAGCCCTCCTGCTGAGATGTACCACGGACAGGGATCCAGACGGGGACTTTGGCACCTTCGCCCGCTACGTGGTTTAGCTGAAGGGTCCCTCCGTCCCTGTACATTATCCCCTCAGACAGTTCTGGGTCACTGAGGCAACCACGGAGGATGTGAACCCTCTGAACGCGCCACGTCTTCAGCATGGATAGGGTTAGGGTTAGCATGGAGCATTTTTCAGTTTGAATGACGGCAAACAAAGAAGATGGCTGATCTCACCTGTCCATCCAGTGGTAGCCGGCCTTTCCCACCCCAGCGTGGCTGTACCTCTGGGCCATTCCTTGCTACATCGGATGCAGGGACCTTTCTGTCTCAGCCTGAACCATCACCCAGGACACAATGAGCCAGTTCTCATTCATCACTGCCAAACTGGACATGGCTCCAGATGCCAGTGTCACCTTCCTCGCCATCTTCCTCGTGTGGTCCGACCTGAAAACCTGCCCCAACGTGCCCTGGAGGAGCTTGGTCAGAGACGGCTGTTGACGCTTGAACTCATCCAGCAGGCAGTCAGTCAGGTAGAATCCGGACACAGACACCCCACCCCAACCTTCTTGGTCCTCGTATGGCCCGAAAGCACGTGGCCGATCTTCCATCCTCACGTACTGGCCGATGGTTCTCTGTCCGTACGCCCCAGCCTCGGCCTCCCTGACGTTCTGTACGGCGTGCAGATATGCCAGGTGAGCTCGTTCATACTTGAGGTGCATGAGCTCATTCACCTGGTTCGCCATATCGGTCGGTGACTTGCCAGAACGCCGCAGTTCATCCATTACCGACTTGCACGCAGCCTTCTTGTAAGTCAGGAATGCAGGCAAAAGGTTAGTAAAGCGCACGGGCAGCTTCTCCACCCATGGAGGGTTGTCAGGACCAGTTCCTGCGACAGGCCTTGCAGCAGAGTCGCGAGGAAAAGATCAAATACTGGCCACGGACGCTGACGATCACTCCAGGTCTGCCCACGCCTGCAGAGACCACCTGAGGACGAGGACAGCTATGGAGGCACGGCAGGATGTCATTGTTCCTCAACCTGACCATGATGTGGCTCTCTGGCTTCCAAATGAAAAATGGATGGAGCTGAAAAAAGTTGGGGGACGGGAGCTCAGCCACCATGTCCAGTAGCTCCGGCTGAGGAGGAAGACGCCAAAGAGAAATTGCGTTCCCAGGGTTATGCACTGGTCGGGACCCAGGCCACAACCCAAGTTGTTGAAGCTCCGTCCTCATCCACAGCTTTTGATGTTGTGAGCAGATCCACTTGCTCATGTCGTGGTCAGGGACAGGCATGGGAACAGGAGCTATGGGAACTAGGATAAAGTAAAGAAGACAGTTGAACAACATAAAGTTATCATTACTGAAGAGACAATTTCAGTGCCCCCGCCCTCACATGATATAAACACACGATACAAGGAAACAAACACGCGCCTCGGACACTTGGTTTCATTCCAGAGCTCACACGTCAGATTTTTTCCATGTCAGTGACAAAGAATCGTGTCAATTTGAATTACCCCGGGACACTTTATTATTGTTCAACACCCTACGGAATGGGGGAAATTTCCATGGTTTAACATCCCACTCTTTTGGTCTTGGGTAGAGTCCGTCAAAGGAGGCACTCTGCCGTCAGAGGTCTGTGCCGTGCAAGAGTCAGGTCCTGAAAACAAGTGCAGACTTGCTATTAAGAAATTACAGTCACTTCACCTGATGACAACATGGAAAGAACAGTCAGCTGTACATTACAGAGACATCAGGTTGTTCATCAGCCCTAAATAAAAGAAAAGGAAACATCCCTGAAGTTGAGTGGGGCTCCTCTACCTTTGTGAGACCCTCTGTCTCTGTCACCAGGAAGGCCAGCTGTGGGGGGAGGGGCACAGGTCTCTTCCTCTTCACACCTGGTGAAGCTGGAACAGCTGCAGGTACGGTCATTTTCAAAAATGAAATGACTTTATTTAAGGCAGCTGCAGTTAGCAGAACACTTGATTGGATGAACAGAATTACAATGTTTTTACCATCAACTAGTGATGCCTGTAGCTCAGCGGTATCTCCAGGTGGGGCTTTGGAGCGTGTGGCAGATGGAACTAAAAAGACAACATTAGTTTAGTCAGTTCCGATTCAATGAGTTGTGAAGACGCCGTTATTAGTAGAAATTCAAGCAGCCTTATCGTTACTCCTCCTGCTTTTTAGAATTTTACATCATTAAAATGAAAACAATATAATGGTCTCATTCACACCAATTGAAATGACAATGTTAATCAGCGCTCTCGAGGCCGAGCAGGAAGAGCATTGGGACTCGGTCAACAAACATGCATTCGCGTGTTCGTACCCCGTGCATCCAAACTGTTTTTCACCGAAGCAGCAAAGAGAACAAAAACAAACACTTACCCTCCTCCTCATAGTCAATATCAGTTCATCATTGCACGGATCAATTCATAGTCCTCACGACGGTTATTATCACACCAACATATGAAGAGTAATATTAAAGGAACTCGGCCGGAACATCAAGAACACAAAAATAATAAGATAAGTTTCAGATTTGGAGAGGAATTCTTCATGGAAAGGAACGGAACTCCAGCTCTGAAACCTATTTTTCAGAAACCTGTCTTTGCTCCTGGTGGCACTCTCGGCAGGGCGGCTGCTGCTACTGGCATAGCATCTGCACACAGATGAAAAGAAAAACAATAGAAATCAGATACGGCATGGACTTTGTTTGTCTGACATGAAATAAATGTGGTAACGGTGTATTTACAGCTCTGGACTTGCAGATCAGAGTTATGGATGCTCAGCATCTCCCTTTCCATCTCCACGTCCTCCTCCATGGCTGTGTTAAAGACAAAAATACCGGCTACAGGTTATTAGTAGAAAAGAAAAAAACCTTTTCCCAAAGCTGAACTTGTCACATGAAGGAATGAGCATATCCAGGGGCTCAGCTGGGGCCTTCATGGGATGCTCAGCAGGTGTGGAAGATGTGGTGGGCTGCTGCCTCTTCAGCAGGTTCTGCTGCAACCTGGACATTCGTGTACCTGGAACGCAGCGCCTGCCTGTGACAAAATCAGCATAGCCATCACCTCTGCTGTCCCAGATCTCCTTCCACCTGCTCTTGGCTCGGGCACCAAATCCAACCAGCTGGTCGTCTTCAGATGAGGCAGTCACTCCATCCCCTCTTCCGGCCTCATAAGTGAGGAGAGCCTGGATTTCTTGGAAACTGAGGGCATAACTCACAAATGACTGGAGGCTGTCCTTACTGTGGCTGTCAGCCATACAGAGACCTGCTGCCTCCTCGCTCTGCACGTTCTTGATCAGATACACGGTGGATCCTACGTCATTCTGCAAAAGCCATCTGAATGACTTCCCTTTATATTTACCAAACTGCAGGACATAGTCTCCCTGCACCTCCATCTTATCTGAGGGATCCCCCCTCTTTGCCGGATGACGGCCAAAGCGTTCTGCCGTACGAGGTCCTCCCTCATGGCCGCAGACTTGTCCTGAGGAGTGGAACTCACCCGTTTGGCTTCATCAGATGGCTCCTGGAGGAGAAACCCAAGAGGCCCCTTGAGGAACACGACCCGAAGTTTCCCAGGGAAAAAGGCGAATTGCTTCTGCATGTTGAGCTGACATAAAGGAAAAATGTCTATTAATTTTCTCATTTTTATTAGACACTGATAAAACAGTTCCACCCATTTTTCAAATCACACCTGATAAATGTGATCAAAGGAATCTTAGGCCAGTAAAAGATAAAGTGTGGTACCATGCGTAAAGCTCTGTGTGTGTGTGTGTGTGTGTGGTGTGTGTGTGTGTGTGTGTGTGTGTTTGTGAGTGTGCGCACACATGCAATTATCATGTAGGTGTGAAAGTGTAAGATCAAGGTTGTTGGGGTGTCGATTCAGGAGTTCAGAAGGTCAGTACCTGGTGTGGCTAGTGAGGAAAAGACTGGAAAGTGATGGTGTGTGTGTGTGTGTGTAGGTGTGTGTTTGTGTGTGTGTGTGTGTCTGTGTGTGTGTGTGTGTGTGTGAGAGAGAGAACATGTTGGGGGGGCAGGAGGACAGTATCCCCTCTCAAAGACATTGGAAACAAAAACACACATTTGATGTAATAAAATGTAACACTACCACTACTAATGTTACTACTAATAATAATTATAGTAATAATAATAATAATAATACCGAGATTTCAGTGCCACGACAAGTAAATCGGTTACTTGAATATAAAATATGAACAAGTTCATTCATCACTATCGTGTAATTTAATTTATGAAAAACTAGCTTGACAAGATATGAGTATATTGTAGCATGACAAATACAGTACATTATAATTTAGGGCCAATTATAACACGTTCCTTGCTAATTTAGGACAAAATTGACCACAGCCTATGCACAATTACGAAAAGTTTCCTCATTAATTTAGTAGGAAATCAAGCCCAAACTTACCTTCAGCGAAGTTTACCAAAGAATGAACCAAGAATGGCCGATCCTCCGGAGAGGAGCCGCTCTTCATAGAAACGGCAGAACAGCGCCACGGGATGATAGCGGCCGGAAATATATTGCGTCCGTAGTGGTTTAGCACTACCATTGAAAATGAATGGGAAACGGTTTAGGGCCGTTTAGCTCCCGGCCATGGCACATTGCTTTTAAGTTGATTTCATTTATCGGAGTTGAATCTTGTTTGATTTTTTTGAAGGCGTTTCACCTCTCATCCAAGAGCCGATCTAGGCAGATTTGATGATATGGCGCTCATAGGCTATATAGCCTTTTCTTTTTGGGGGGAATGGATTGGAGGCTGCTCCAACATTGAGGTTTGGACGGTGACAAAGCAAAATGGACAGCCTCCACCAGAATAAGTGTTTCAAGAAAATAAGTTTGAGTGTATTAACTTCAAAAGGCCATTTTCTTGCCCTGCTCTAGCTTACGGCCATACCACCCTGAGAACGCCTGATCTCGTCTGATCTCGGAAGCTAAGCAGGGTCGGGCCTGGTTAGTACTTGGATGGGAGACCGCCTGGGAATACCAGGTGCTGTATGCTTTTTGCACTCTTCCACTGGGTCAGCAGAGGCCGCCAGTGTTCCTGATAATTATCCAGCCAGATGTAATTCACTTCTTAAGTACTTCTAACATTGACATTTAATGTTGCACTATTGTACATCGTTTGAGATGTAATATTTAACTAATGTTGCATTGAGATTTAATGTTGCACTATTCGGTTCGATTCCCGGTGTATTCCCTTGGAGGTCGTATCGGGCCTTTCTGGCCTGTGGGACACGTCGTGACTATGTCTCTCGACTGGTCTGGGAACGCCTGGGGATCCCCCCGGATGAGCTGGAAGAAGTAGCTGGGGAGAGGGAACTCTGGGCCTCTCTCCTTAGGCTGCTGCCCCCGCGACCCTACCCCGTATAAGTGGTGGAGGATGGATGGATGCCAAAATCACTTCAGCATCCAGGTCTGGGAACAGCAACTCAAAACAGATCAAACTTTATGGCTATCGGAGCTCCGCCAAGCCTCTGAAACTGAATTGAATGTATATTTAAATAACTTTAAAACATTTTAAATACTACATCTGCTGCCACCTTCTATTAACACACGATTTATTCTTTTCTGTTAAATGGGGAACTTTCAAAAAGGTGTTTATCCACAGTGATAAAGATAAACTTTAATGGGAAGGTGAATGTTGTCTTGAAGATGTGTGCAACTTATCAGATGTAAAATATATAAATTCATCCATGATTAAACTTATATCTTCAAGGATTATCCACATTAATCTGGATAGATAATAGAAAATATATTAACATCACAATGATTATATAATGAAAAAACTAAAGTAAATCAGGCCCTTCCTCTTTTTATGGGGTAATTTCTGCCGTTCAGCACACCACCGCAGGAACCCAGCATGCAGGCTTGGATGCAGAGCTTAAAGGAGACAGCAGATGTAAGGAGTAACCTGAGGTTCTTAGGAACCCAACATGTGGTGTCGGGCCCACCCTTGAATCAGACCCCTGGTGGCGCTGGACAGACTGAGCACAGGCGGAGAGGAAAACACTCCAGATGGGTCAAACAGCTTCTACAGCATCCGTCCCATTGATGCTGATGACCTTGAGCAGGAGAAGAGCCAGTGGGCAACAGATGAGCCTGGTCCATCCACTGTGCTGCAAACCAGGTTATTAACACCTCCTCCTGGACCAGAGCCTGGATTATTACCAACACCTCCTGGACTAAAGCCTGGTTTATTACCAACACCTCCTGGACCAGAGCCTGGTTCATTACCAACACCTCCTCCTGGACCAGACTCTGTTTTTTTCCCAACACCTCCTCCGGGACCAGACCCTAGTTTTTTCCCAACACCTCCTCCTGGACCAGACCCTGTTTTTTTCCCAGCACCTCCTCCTGGACCAGACCCTGGTTTTTTCCCAGCACCTCCTCCTGGACCAGACACTGTTTTTTTCCCATCACCTCCTCCTGAACCAGAACCTCTTTTTTCCCACACACCTCCTGGACCAGACACTGTTTTTTTCCCATCACCTCCTCCTGAACTGTCTGTGCCGAGTGAGTTCGATGTGCGTCTGACCACGATATCCTCACCGGATATCGGTCAACAAACTTGCCGTGGATCCACCGAGTTTGACTGGCAGGACAATGCGGAGCTCAAACGTTCGTGGCTTCCAGCGAATTCACACGTAAGGAAAATCCCGAGCCGAGATGAGGGCGATGTGCGTCTGACCACAATATCCTCCCATCACACCGATGTCACAACCTTGTCTCTCAATTTCAACAATCCAGGACAATTGTACGGTCCAGAAACGCGCCGTCGATCAAACAAATCCCAGTTTGACTGGCAGGACAATGCGGAGCTCCAACGTCCGTGGCTTCCAGCAAATTCCCGCATATGGAAAGTCCCGAGCCGAGAAGAGGGCGATGGTCCCTCTGTCCCAATTTGTTTTTATAACACACCTGAAGACCTGGCCCCCCGAGACCTGAGTGTCAGGATGTTGGCACTCAAACTTTGCCCCCCGGTGCTGGTGGAGATGCTCCCACTCCATCCAAAATTCACTCCGTCTGTCCTGAGCAGCGGGTGATGGCTGAAGGGGGCGACAGTGGGGTAAAGACAAAAGGAATGGTGTGGTCCCAGGGCACACCCCAGGCTAAGTTCCCCCTTACAGGGGGCGGTGTGGACATCCCAGGGTCAGTGTCGGAGCTCCAGCCCTCCAAGGCTCAAAATATTCAGCCAATGTTAAATCGGTAAGTTTATGGCCCCCACCCTCGCTGGCACTTATTTCACTTGTGGAGCACTTGGTAACACCTGAGACCTGTTCCTCTTCAGGGGTCTGGAGCAGAGATCAAAGACCAAGGGTGACGACCAACCAGCTCATCCGCCAGGACAGCAAGTAAGTTTTGGGTGTTGAGTTGTTTTTAATGCTTAATTTAATGCTTGATTTAATTGTGTCCATTCATGTTACTCATTCATAAAGTGAATGCCCCGACTGGTCACAGACACATCAACATTTATCAGGTTTAAGACCCCTGACAGGACAAAAACCTCAGGTTTTACCAGACCTCTTGCAAAGATGCTCATGTTTGAAACTAAATCCTTCTGCTCTGACTTTTCAGGTGGGCTCCAAACTGACCTACGCACAGGTCTTGATGATGCCCCCACATAAGCGTGCCCCATTCCCAGACCGTAGCCCCCCCTCCGACCCGGACCTTAGCCCACCCTACCCAGAACAAGATCCCCAACCAGCTGGGACTCGCCGGCCAACTAAGTTGAGATATGCGTGGCTTTGAACAGACCACTATGAATATTTCGTTTTCAGTCTTTACAAAAGAAACTGAACAGAACCTCTTCAATTGCTGCTTTAGGGGATTGTTTTCTTTAGTTTGATGTTTAGGTTTGTTTTTTTTAAATCCAGGTTCTGTTCCCATAGTTTGATTGTTCCAGTCTGTCCAGAATGTTCCAGTGTTTTTCTTTGAACACACCTGCATAATTGATGCTCATAATTCTGATTTCTTCTATTAAAAAGCACTGAGCAATATGTCTGTTTGCATCTTTTTTATCTCATGTTGGTACTGAGTTTGTTTGGCTTTTATTTGAGTTAATCAGGAGTGTTTTGGATGTAGAAACTTCTGTTTGAGTAAAGAGGATTTGTTGATGTAACTCATTCACATTCTGTCCAGTGTGAAATCACAGAATCTGAAAACACTGACTTTGATGAGTGTTTAAAACCATTACAAGTGTTTAAACACCATTTAAACATGAATGTGTGCAGAATATCCAGGTACAGGTGAGTTACTGATGGATGTAAATATGACTGAACACTACTAAAGTGTATTCTGCACTTTGTTGTTCTCTGTTTTTGGTCATAACGTCTTCCACCCAGCAGGGAGCAGAATATCCATCAGGTTTATTGCTCTTTTTCGTCGCCACGCTCTTGTTTACAATGAGGATGATTTCATTCCTGAGGGCCGTAATGAATAAGATGAATAATACTAATGAAATAATGCGCGTTAGCTGGAGAGTTGATGCACACTTTGGTGTCACTGCCACATCAGTCTTGTTCAGCCATCACAGATCTGTTTAAAAGCCATTTGACCTTTAATTTTACATTATTCTGCCCAAATCAGAAAATGAAAATGAAGGCAAAATAACATTGGTCTCAAGTTTCCTTGCCCGGATGCGGGTCACCGGGGCCCCCTCCTGGTGCCAGGCCTGGGGGTGGGGCACGTTGGTGAGCACCTGGTGGCCGGACCTCTCACAAGCAACAGTGGCAAGGAAAAACTCCCCTTTAACAGGAAGAAACTTTGAGCAGGACCACGCTCATGTAGGGGGACCCTCATGCTGATGGGTGGGCTGGGTAGAGAGAGAGGAGAGGAGAGGAAATCATGACCCAGTGGGGTGACAGAGGCCTGTCAGGTGATCATGTTTCCGGACCCCGGCAGCCTTGGCCTATAGCAGCATAACTAAGAAATTAACCTAACGATTAGACGACCCCCTAAGTATGATAATCTGTATGTCTATGATAGTAACTGGAACCACAGAATTATTAACAATAAGCTTTTTCAAAGAGGTAGGTTTTAAGTCTGATCTTAAAAGTAGCGATGGAGTCAGCCTCCCGTACCTGGACAGGGAGCTGGTTCCATAGCAGGGGGGCCTGGTAGCTAAATGCTCAACTCCCCATTCTACTCCTAGAGATTCTGGGAACCACAAGTAGACCAGCATTCTGAGAGCGGAGCAGTCTATTGGGCTGATAAGGTGTCACTAGCTCCTCCAGGTAGGATGGAGCTAGGCCTCTGAGGACCTGTTAGGTCAAAAGAAAGATTTTAAAGGTTACTGTAATTTCCGGACTATAGAGAGCACCTGATTATAAACCGCATAATCTAATTTAAGAAAGAAAGTCAATTTTGTACTTACACAAGCCGCATCGCAGAAAAACTCAGACACAAACTTCCGTCAGCTTAAAGCTCCACTTTACACTGAACTGTAGTTACGTCAACGAAGGGAGGTCTTCAATCACACACACAACCTGGCTTATGGTGTGCAGGTGCAAACAGTAATTAAAACAGTAATGAAATACATCAACAACCAGAACTCAATAAATAGAACACTAACATTGAAAGTAGCAAAAGATAACATTTACAACGAACAAAAACAGGGTTAACACCAACCCGAACCCACAGACACACTGCCACAAAGCATGCTGGGAAATTCTCACACTGACCCTCCCCAACACGCTACACTACCTTTGCTTTTCTTTTCAAACGGTGCCTGTGACGCGGCAGTAACACAGCAGCAATACGGCAGTATCACTAACAGGGCTGGTTAAAAAACATACCGATAAACTTTCTTCTTGCATTTTCCATGATGAGGGTCTGTTTATGCTAATTTTATTCATACAGAAAGCGCGAAGTTACACTAGACTTGCGTCTTCCTCGACACATATATTCCACCCGTCTCTCTTACCTTTTCCGCTCGAGTGCCCCTGGCGGCCGATAGAAAAATTACACAAATAAGCCGCACCGTAGAACAAGCCGCAATGTTTAAAGTGTAGGGAAAAAGTAGCGGCTTATAGTCCGGAAAATACGGTATTCTAAATTTAACGGGCAGCCAATGAAGCGACGCCAGTACAGGAGTTATGTGATCTCTTTTGTCAATACCTGTCAGAACTCTGGGTGCAGCATTTTGGATCAGCTGGAGGCTTCTTAAGAGAGTTGTTTGGACACCCTGATAATAAAGAATTACAATAGTCCAGCCTGGAAGTAACAAATGCTGGACTAACTTTTCAGCATCATGGTGGGTCAGTAGCTTCCTGATCTTTGTGATGTTCCTCAGGTGAAAAAAGGCACTTCTAGAGACTGTTTTAATGTGTGAGTTGAAGGAGAGATTTTGATCAAAAGTTACTCCTAGATTCCTCACAGAGAGACTAGATGCTAATGAGATACCATCTAGAGTGATCATGTGATCTAATCCAGGGGTCACCAACACGTTGCCCGCGGGCACCCGGTCACCCGTAAGAACCACATGAGTCGCCCGCCGGCCTGTTCTAAAAATAGCTCAAATAGCACCACTTACCAATGAGCAGCATCTAATTTATTTTGTTTGCTATTCTTGTTTAAATCACACTTACACATAAACTGGAAATAACAATATATATATTTTTAAAAATTAAAAATAGTTCAAAGGTCAGTATGATGCATGTGACCAAAACGTAGCGTCTTTGCAGATTGCTACGACCAAACAACCTAGCGGGCGCAGCCAAAACGAGGAGACGACTGACCCATAAAAAGGGGCAGAAAAAAGAAAGAAGACACATCATTTTCACCACGAATGGGAGGTCGATTTTTTTTTACCACTGTGAAAGGAGCATGTGTTTGTCTTATTTGCGGGGCGACTGTGGCGACAGCAAAGCGGCACAATGTGGAGAGACATTTCACAATGTGTCACAAGCTACCATGCTAGCTATCCACAGGGCAGCGCACTGCGAGCAGAAAAAGCAAGTTAAAGGCAGCTTTGTGCAAACAGCAAGCTTTTTCACAAGGCCAGTTAAAGCCTCCCAAAAAGCAACCGAAGCCTCATTTAGAGCTGCGCAATTCTTGATTAAAAAGAAGAAGGCATTTTCAGACGGGGAGGTAGTTAAAGAAGCAATGATGTTGATTGCCAAAACTGTACTTGAAGACGAGAAATACGGAACCGACGTGATCTCCAATCTCTGGGGGCAGCTACGATGGTAAGAAGAGTATCTGCGATGTCCGGGAACTTGGCCGACCAGCTGGACCGTGACCTGGCGAGGTGCAGGTGGTTTAGCCTCCTGTGACGAGTCGGTGGACAGCAGCAGTACGGCGCTGCTGAGGATCTTTATCAGGAAGGTGTTTGATGATTTCTCCACAAAAGAACTTCTCACACTACTGCCCCTAAAGACAACTACGAGGGGAGTTGACATATATAACGAGGGGAGTCGACCTATATCACGAGGGAAGTCGACATATTTAACGAGGGGAGTCGACCTATATAACGAGGGGAGTCGACATATTTAACGAGGGGAGTCGACCTATATAACGAGGGGAGTTGACACATATAACGAGGGGAGTCGACATATATAACGAGGTGAAGGAGTTTTTGGGGGAGAAAAAAGTGCCGCTGGAAAAGCTGGTATCAGTGACTACAGGGGCTCCCGCTGTGAGCGGCCGACTACAACGGTCGACTTGCCGGCTTTCGCAAAATTGCTAAATACACGCTAGCATGCATGTTTTAAGCTATCGTAGCGGTATGTTTTACCATGCCCTATAATCCGGAGCGCCTGTGATGTATGTGTTAAATACAGAAATAGCACCCGTAACTGAGGCTGCACCTTTTAATACGGTGCGCCCTTTGGTCACGAACATACGGTATATAGAACATAGGGCACGTTTGTGCGTGATATCACTCCGCGTCTGCGCAACCACCACAACCTCCTATCTTTAGTATTGCTGCGCCAACTGGTGGTCTTTTGGGTTGAGGATAACGGTGATCTATATGTAGCTATATGTAGCTATAGCGTCATTGGCCTCCACTCCAGCCGCTCCTGGTAGTTCTCAAAAACACTGAGTTTCTAGTGGATGCACAATCTGTGGAAGCCAACATAGAAACTTCTGAAGAGCCAAAGTTCTTGCAACAAAAATATAGTCCCCAATTAGGTTGTTTTGTTATCACACGACCCCGCCCCCATTATCTTAAGAGAATATAAAAGAATGAGTGGAGACAGAAGAGAGAATGAGACGTTTTTGGCGCGTGTCGCTCTTGATTTTGTGTTTATTTTTGCAGTGAACTTAAAGGAGGCCTTTTCACTTTATGTTTGATTAAATTTAAGCTGATATTCCATTCTTGACATCTTTAAATTTACAGTATTCATGGGAGATTTATTTGGTCATTTTGCTTCTTTTTATTTCCTATTTCCCACATTTATTCATAGTTTTTATAAGATTGCAATAAATCCTATAACATTGAACAGACTGACTAAAGTCAAATGAGCTGCGGTTCCCACCAATAGCCGTCATTCTGATGGGTTTTTGCTGGCTGCAGCTGAAATATTCCAATGCTCCATGTCACAGAGACAGTAAATACTAAACCCTAAAGATTCTGAAGGCATGATGTAAAATAGTAACGTATAATACAGACATTTGAAGAGACAATTAAGAGAATGTTTCCATGCTTCTAAGAGTGGCCGAGGAGCCATTTAGAACTTTATAAAGATGCATTGTGTGATACCAGGAACTAATTTAACTTCAAGGCGAAGCTGCTTCTGCTTTGTTGACCATCGACTGATCTCCTGAAAGTCCACCAGCGCTTTTTAAAAACTGAATTTTTCATCTACGGATGGAGTAGACGGCAGATGTTTCCACAGATGTTCTTCACCAGTGGTCAGTGAGTGATGCAGCAGATGAGCGGGAGTTGACTGGCTTCTACCAGCAGTGACTCAATGTCTCCAGCCCATAGTGTGGATTCTTTACGAGATCAGACAGCTGCTTCAGCTCTGAATCCTGCAGATGGTTCCGACTCAGGTCCAGTTCTCTGAGATGGGAGGGATTGGACCTCAGCGCCGAGGCCAGAGAGTCACAGCTGGTCTCTGATAAACTGCAGCTGCTTAATCTAAATAAAGAAGGGAAACTTTTATAAGGTTATAAGTGAAACCAGTATTCATCTGAAAGGTTAATCAAAGGCATGATCTGTAAATATTTAATTTAGTTACAGGTTAAAAAATGATAGTAATATGTAATTACCACAATTCCAACCTCTCAGGTTTGCACGGTTCCAAAGGAGAATATATATTGTTCTGGCCCTCACTCTTCCCAGGTTCTCCCACCTCTTTCCCTCCCATCTCATCATGGAGATCCATCTCACCTGTGGCTCATCTTTAAAGGCACAACCTGTCTTAGATGACTTCCTGTCTCCCTCACCATCTCCCTCCTCGTTGGCTGGTGTCTACCAGGCACCCTCACCTAGTTTTGTCTAATTTTGGTTACCATCTGTGGGCTTTTTCATTGTCCTTAAATCAATTTATCATGAATAAGTGGTCCCCGTGTGGCCCTCCCTCCTGAAGGAACTGGGCACAACACACACACTCAGAAAGTGTGAGGACCCTCGGATGGAATAATGGACATTTTTGAGAATGGTGTTTACCTCAGAGTTTCCAGTCGGCAGTTTGGAAAGTGGAGAAAACCACAGAGCAGCTTCACTCCTGGATCCTGCAGCTGGTTGTAACTCAGGTCCAGTTCTCTGAGATGGGAGGGATTGGACCTCAGTGCCGAGGCCAGAGAGCCACAGCTAATCTCTGATAACCTGCAGTTAAACAATCTGAAAAATGCAGGATGAGGTTATACAGTGCAGGTCTGCATGTTATCTGCGTCAGTACTAAACCTACGTTAGTTCTTAGTTGGGTCAGACCTGAATTCACGATATTACAAGGAATTTTTTTAATGTGGTGCATCACAGCAGTGTTGAGAACAGCCTCACTTCACCATCTTAGCAGCTGGTATATAGGTAGAAAAATGAAGACTGACCTGAGCCTCTCCAGTTTACAGTTTGGACTCTCCAGTCCAGAACAGAGCCGCTTCACTCCTGAATCCTGCAACGGGTTGTAGCTCAGGTCCAGAACCCTCAGATGGGAGAGGTTGGACTTCAGAGCTGAGGCCACAGAATCACAGCTGGTCTCTGATAAACTGCAGCCTCTTAGGCTAAAATAACAATTATTTTGAGAGAAGACAAATAAAAATCAACATATACCAGAGCAAAACACAGCTTACAAGCAACAAACCTCTGGTCCTGCACCGGCTTATCTTCCGTATGTTCCTATTTTGGGTTCTTTCAGGAAGGTTGGACAAGATCTACACCGTATGTAAAGTGTGTGTGGGTCAAAATACCTTCCAAGTTTGTGAGACCACATTTCTCAATAGCACTCAACTCTTGTCAGGAGCTGGGACAAAGCGACCCACTCCTGATAGCTTGTGGGCGATGCTGCAGCGACCCTGCAATCCCTACACTCTCTGGTGTGAAACCAAATCAAAGGTTTTAGACACTGCTGGATGCTGGAAGGGTGGCTATAGTCTGGGGTGATACCTGGTGCCACAGCTCCAGCTCAGCCCGTCTCTGGAGCTGAGGTGGAGCTTAGCAAGTTTCATGGTTCTAAACCACTTCCTCTCGCTGAGGACCTTCTCAGCTGGTGGTTTCTGCTCCACCTTCCAAGTTGAGCAGGTGATACTTCTGCATTCCTGCCACCAGTGTCTCTGCAGAAAGAGTCTTCTCTACTGTTTTATATTAGATTGTAGAAAATTAGGATTTTTGGCTGATGTCTTAGATGTTGTTGACTAAGAGCAGGTTTTTCTTTAATAACATAGAAAGATTCGATGAGAAGAGCAAATGTATTATTTTATGAGCTCCTTCCACTACTATTATATACACATACTTCCATATTGTCTCAGATTGCAAGCTGCATTTATTGCATCGTTCATAGAAAGTCATATTTGTGAGGAGAAAAGTCAAATAAGGTCATTTTCTTTAATGATCATTACAACAGAAGGAGGCGATGAACAAACAGATTTATATAAAAATGTGTGAAAACTTATGGATGGAAACCTTTTTAAAATGGTTGCATTGTGTAGAATCGGTGTAGAATCAACTTGTTGACTTCTGATTTGGACTCCAATGGAAGTGAGGTGCAACAATTGTGGATGCTGAAAGCTTCAGATCTTCATGAAGGTTTCTGTGGTTGGACTGACCTGCTGCCCCTTAAAGAGGGAGGCAGGTTTGGGCTTCTGGCTGGAATGAAGCCACCTAAGATGAGAATGATTGCAGGCTTTCGGTACCAAGGTTTAACAGGGTGCTCACTTCACACTTGGGCTTTTCTCTTTTTTGGGATGGCTTTTCTCAGTAGAGAAGGGGCATGGCACACTGCAGCAGCTTTCTTTTTGGGTTTTCTAGTTTTCCTTCTGATCTTTAAAAGACAGGAAGAACCATTTTTGATTGGTCTGAATGTTTGGGCGGTTTTGTGGCCAGCCTAAAATAAAACAAGACAAATCTACAACTGATACTTCCTTTCTAGTCATTGATGACGATCCTCACATGGGACAGATTTCCACAACCAATTTAATACTGCAAATCTGTCCTGTGTGGTCTTTGTTCTGAGAACTGTAACACTACGTTTATAACAAAGATGAAACATGGAAACAGTTATTGTCTAACTAGTTACACCTGGGAAAGTACTGGATCATCTCTGACTGACCTGAGAGTCTCCAGCTCACAGAGAGGATCTTGGAGAAAACCACAGAGCAGCTTCACTGCTGGATCCTTCAGCTGGTTAAGACTAAGGTCCAGAACCCTCAGATGGGAGGGATTGGACCTCAGCGCCGAGGCCAGAGAGTCACAGCTGATCTCTGATAAACTGCAGTGTGACAGCCTGGAAAAGGAATAAATGGGGCAAATAAAAACACATTTCTAAATATGAAAATGAAGAGAAAAGCAGAAAATGTAAAGAAATTTAGAAAAGGCCAACAGAGGCCTCCTGACCTGAGCGTCTCCAGTCTGCAGTTTGGATGCATCATTGCAGAAGACAGTAACTTTACGTCGGCATCTGTCAGGCTTTTGTTCCAGCTTAAGTTCAGCTCCCGTAGATGAGAAGGGTTTGACGTCATTGCTGAGGCCACAACTTCCCAATGACTCGTTGAAAGAACACTATCAGACAGTCTGTTGTGTATGAAACAAAAATAGTGAGTCAAACTTTGGGATTTCTCATCAACTTATCTGAGAATCTACCTCAACACAAATGTAGCTCATTTCCTGGAAAAGCTAAATTCAACACCGTAGAGCAACAGTTTGAACGACCATCAGATCTGAAATGCAACTGAATTATTCTCAACATTTGTCTTATTTTAGAACAGCTCATAATTACTCAATATTTAAAATGATTGTAGCAAATGGTTTAAAGAAACGTGCATCTTTTTATCTGTCTATCGGCTCTTTGGATATTTTGCATTTCACCCAATTTGTACGATCGTGCGTCAAGTCTTAATTCAGCGATCCGATCGATGACATCAGAGTCTCTGGTTGCATCGATTGCCCTCAGCTTCTGTTATATCTGCCTGTTTCCCTTCAAATCATTTTCACTGCACCTTTTGTTGCTAGTGATGAAGTTGCCCCCTAACGGGTGTGGAAAGGCTCAAACAACTTTGTGGGTCACATAAAGGCTCCAAACGGAACCGCCACAAAGACCTAAAACACCCATTTAAACCAACGAGGCCGGCTGTTTTTACGTTGAACAAATGAAGCAAAATAGTCACGTGTCATTAGTTAAAATGTGTTTTTCTGTCGTTAGAATACGATGTATACAAACAAACAAAAGTGATTTAATGACATGACAGTAATTTCATGATAGTCAGTTAACTTGTGGCTCCTATTATTCCTGCCTTATGTTGGTTTGTCTGGATTGACCTTTGAACTTATATCCAGCCAGTGTTGAACATTTCTGGATGAATTGTTGTTTTTTTAATTTATGGACGCTGCAATGGAAATAAAGAATTGAAGGAATGACCACTGGAGGGGGTATTGCTGCCTGACATGATCCACTCGCTTGATTTAAACGCCGATGTCCGGCCCCAGAAATCTTTACTTACTCGACCTTCCTGCAGTTCCTCACAGCTGGAATCAGGCGACATCGTCCCTCCTCTGAGGTGTTGTACTGCTGCAGGTTCAGCTCATCCAGAACCTCCTCTGACATCTGCAGCAGGTAGGCCAGAGCTGAACAGTGGATCTCTGACAGTTCCCTCCATGATTTCTCCCCTGACTTCAGGAACTCTTGGATCTCCTGATGGACTGACTGATCCTTCATCTCCATCAGACAGTGGAAGATGTTGATGCTTCTGTCTGGGGAGATTCCATCACTGTTCTCCTCCTTCAGGTTGTTGAGGACCTTCTGGATGGTTTCTGGGTGGCTGTTCCTCTGATCCAACAGTCCACCCAAGATCCTCTGATTGGACTCCAGAGAGAGACCATGAAGGAAGCGAACAAACAAGTCCAGGTGGCCATTTTCACTTTTGAGAGATTTCATTAGTGCTCTCCTGAGGAAGTCATCAAGAGATGTGACTGATTTAGAATATTTTAGGAACTTATTTATAACCACTGTGTCTTTCCTGGTGTAACGGTGGAACATGTAGACGGCAGCCAGAAACTCCTGAATGCTCAGATGAACAAAGCAGTAGACTGATTTCTGGAAGATCACACTCTCTCTCTTGAAGATCTCTGTACAAACTCCTGAGTACACCGACACCTCGGAGACATCCAGTCCACATTGCTTCAGGTCTTCTGAGTAGAACATGATGTTTCCTTTCTCCAGATGTTCGAACGCCAGCCGACCCAACTTCAGAAGGAGTTCTTTATCAGCCTTAGTCAGTTTCCCTGGTCTCTGCTTTCCTCCATACTTCTGCTTCTTCCTCTTTATCTGAACCATCAGGAAGTGTGAGTAGAGGTCAGTCAGGGTTTGGGGCAGCTCTCCTCTCTGGTCTCTGGCCATCATGTCCTCCAGAACTATAGCAGTGATCCAGCAGAAAACTGGGATCAGACACATGATGTGGAGGCTCCTGGAGGCCTTGATGTGTGAGATGATTCTCTTGGACAGATCTTCATCACTGAACCTCTTCCTGAAGTACTCCTCCTTCTGGGAGTCAGTGAAGCCTCGTACTTCTGTGATCCTGTCAACACACGAGGGAGGAATCTGATGGGCTGCTGCAGGTCTGGAGGTGATCCAGATGAGAGCTGAGGGAAGCAGGTTCCCCTGGATGAGGTTCACCAGGAGCACGCCAACGGACGATACTTGTGTGACATCAGAGATGACCTGATGCCTGTTGAAACCCAGTGAAAATCTGCTTTCATCCAGGCCATCAAAGATGAACAGAAGTTTCCAGACAGTCAGATCTTCTGCTCTGATCTTCTGTAATGTTGGATGGAAAACATGAAGCAGTGAGAGAAGACTGTGCTGCTCATCTCTGATCAAGTTCAGCTCCCTGCATGAGAGCGGAAGCACCAGACTGATGTCTTGGTTCTCCAAACCTTCTGCCCAGTCCAGACTGAACTTCTGCACTGAGAAGGTTTTTCCAACGCCGGCGACACCGTTGGTCAGAACCACTCTGATGTGTCTCTGTTGCTCAGATAAGACTTTGAAGATGTCCTGGCACTTGATTGGAGTGTCCTGGATGTTCTTCTTGGAGGTTCTCTCAAGCTGTCTCACCTCATGTTGTGTGTCCACCTCCTCACTTTGTCCCTCAGTGATGTAGAGCTCAGTGTAGATCTTGTTCAGCAGGGTTCCACTTCCTGCTTCATGAGTTCCTTCAGTCACATGTTCACATCTTCTCTTCAGACTCATCTTATGACCTTCTATCACCTCCTGCAGATCACTTCCTGAACATAAGTAAACATCTATAATAAATCATCAACACAACTACAATTTATGACATCACAAATTAAATCTCATATTGAACAGTTTTACTTTGTTTGGGCTTCATTTCAGCATCTCCAGATCTGCTTCCAGATTGTGAACAAGAGGACTCTCCTGGTGGAGCTGCCTGGTCCCAGTTTGATAGGATGTGCTCCCCCCTCTCACTATGAAACACATCTCTATTAGTCCTTTGATTTATAGGATGAAAGAACCTGATCAAGACTCAATATTGTTCCAGCATTTATGTCTGAATTCATCTTTCAGTTTAAACCTGATTCTTGTTTCTAATCAACAATATTCACATTAAGTCTGTAACTATATGACTGTCTGAGGTTTAAGTGTTAAACATCTCCAATAATAAACTCACAACCTGCTGCTGTTAATGTGACTAACAGCTGGCACACAAACACATCATCACGCTTTAGTTTTCTTACATTTGGTCTGAACTTTTGAAGTTTATTATTCCTTCATCTTTGGAGTGGTCACTCTTCAGGGACACACAGCTGGGCACTGTGGACTCTGCTCTGTCCTCGTCCATCCTGAGGAAACATCAGAAATAGTGATGAGACTGTGATGAAGGTAAATAATCTGTAGAGGTTGTAGTTAAATAACCCCAATTCACTGCATTTTTATCAAACAGGAACATTTCTAATCCATTCTGGATAACAACTGAATCAATAAATCAATGATGTCTCTGTATCATTTTCATGTTTTCAGAGTTTAAGCTGCTTTTTTTAACTGTTCCCTGCAGTGAGAAAAGAACTGGCACCTTTTCCAGCCCCTCATCCTGCAGCACTGAATGTGCTCTAAAGTTCTTTCCTGAGCAAACGTCTCTGCACTTGCAGCAACATGTTGTAGTCATGGATCCGTGAGGAGAACCGGATACAGGAAACGCCCCCACTTTGATCCCAAAACCCAACTGGTGGCCAACGGTGGTCCTGCAACGACGGGGACGCTGGTCCATCGGGCCGACAACACTGGTTTTCCACAGGCCAACATGGTGAAAGGACTGTCTTCAGCTCAGCCACTAAATTATCTGGTGCTACATAAACATACTAGTCAGGACTTTTTAACTTCCCTCCTTTGTTCCCCTCTTCAATTATTTCTATGATCCAAGTCCTCAAAGATCACTGCTCTATTTAAAATAGATGAAAGAAATGACACCCACTCCTGCATTTCTTTCACAGTGGTTCCACAACATAGAACAATAAACCACTGTGAGAAAACGTGCAACATGAACCCAAAATCCTGTTGGCTGTCCTGTGATCCTGTGTGGATTTAGTTATTTAGTTTATTGTCTTAAATTGGTCTGGCTGAGAGATGCTAACTTGCACACGATTAGATGTTGTTTGACAGGTAATACCAAAATATCCAGCTGTGACCTGGACTATTGAACAACTCTAATAACTCTAAGAGCTTTTCACCTGTCACAAAAAAGTTTTAAAATGTTGTTAATACCTGTTATGACTCTCTAACAACGTTAACAGCATAATACTTGTCTGAACAGAATACTTTCACTTTCACTTTTGCAACCTAATCAACAGCTTCATGGCGTATATATTACTGCCATAAAAGCGTTCTGGGAGGGTTCAAACTTCTTTTAGGATCAGTAGCAAAGAGTAAAAAAATAAACTAAACTTCACTTAGAAAGACTATTCAACTATAACGAAAGCCAGACTATAAGAAAGTTAAATAAGACCGATTCATTTATAATGTATAACGATGTTTTGTGCTAAAACTAAATATGAAGTCTCATTGATTCAAATCTTGATTTTATCTCCAAACACAACTGTCAGTTCTTTTCAATAATGCTCTTCGTTTCCACTCACCTTGTCGGTCTTCAGTCTTCCTGCTTAGTCTGAAAGGAATACTTTGAAAAACTGGTTTGTTGGGTTCCCAGTTTCTGGGAACGTTGTTGCGGGTGTCTACCTGCAGGGGGCGTGGAAGAGCCGCTCATCAGCCACAGTGGCCCCGCAGACACACGCACCTGCGGTCTCTCTTCAATCTCCCGTTAGATTTAAGGACAGAACTCCCGTCTGCCAGCGGCGGAGTGTTTTCATCGCCAAACCCTGACTTCTGTGGCTTGACTATTTTTGAGAGTTTTCCTTGTTTTGGTCTCTCTCGAGGTCTCTCCGTCTCTGTGAACGCGGACCGAACTGTTCTTGTTCACTTTAAAATAAAGACGTTTTTCGGACACCATTCTCCATCATTATTCAACTTAGTTAAATAAATAAGATTTATGATGCTTGACAGATTTGAAAGACCTGTAAAAGCAGCATATTTCTGCAGCCCTGGAGTCCAGGAGGAGCAGCAGAGGTCAGAATGTGTCGGAGCGCGTTTAACTATTGTCTGCAGGTCCACGCGTGTCCACCGGGTGGCGGTAAAGCACCACATGATATTTCTCCTTTTTGGAACTTCTTCAGCTGCGTTGAGCTTTAAATCTTCACCTGTCGCTCCCTTTAAGCTCTAAACTTTGCGGTTCTGTGTGTAGTTTGTTGGTTTGAATATTTTTTGATGAATTCTGATGACGATGAGTGAAACTGTCAATGACCAATAGAAAGTTCGTCCATTGTTCTACTGCGTCACACATTTTCATTATTTATTGTCATTTTTGGGTCTAAACTGGACCAGTTCTGTGAGCTGTTTTGCTTTTTCTGTGGACCAGATGTTCCAGGCAGGTTCCATCATCGGACACAGACGGAGACAGGTCACGTGAAAACAGTCAGAGCACCAGAGTTCAGAAAGAGTTTCTAATCAAACACCGCCTGTTGGGAATGATGAATGGATGCATTTTTATTTAATTTAGACTAATTTTAACATCCTTTATGCCAGTTCCATAGAGCGTGCACACACACACTAGCAAAGATGATATCCAAACAGCCAAATAAATGGGAGTCAAAAGAAATCATTTAAAGCTCATATGTCAGAGTCAAGGTCGAGGGTTTTCTATGGCCCCCGGGATGATATTGATTTATTCTTAGAACCGGCCCACAGGCCGCAGATGTTTTACACAGGCCAATACTACATTTCCCACAATGCAACGGTGACAGTCTGAGCGGGAGGTGGCTTCATTTCATTATTTATCAGTAGTCATTAGCATAACAGCAAAAGTTAACTTTCAGATCCCCATAAAATGGCAAAAGGGAAGGTGGACACTGAGAACCGGGGGTTCAAACAAGGTGGGAGTGGGAGTACATGTTCACGGAGGCAGCTGGGAAACCTGGGTGTCTTCTGTGTGGAGAAAGGGTGGCGGTAATGAAAGAATATCATCTGAGACGCCATCATGAAGCTAAACACAGCCGATCTGTCTCTGAGCTTTGTCCTCCACACGCTTTTTGGTGGCCTCCAGCTCCCTCTGGAAAAACTCTGACGCGGCAAATTGTTCAAAGGGCATTCTGGGGTCAGAGAGTCCCTCAGCAGCATCAGTCTGATGCACCTTCCTTGAGCAGTAGAAGTAGCGAACAGGACCCTGCTGATAGAAAAAGTGGATGGAAGATCCACCCGTCCCATACGGAGACTTGGGCTGTCCACAGGCCAGACAGGGTTTCGTCTGTCTCATCTTCTGCTCTGGTCGCTGCTGCTGCTGCTCCATCTCTAGAATTCTCTGCACAATTTTTTCAATGGAATCCTGCGTCAGAGGCGTGGGCAGGGCGGCTGTGGGAGGAGTGACAACAGCCGTCTCCATGGTGACTACAGGAACGCTGGTTGTTTTGCTCCCCTCTGTCAAGGAGTACCACAGCTGTTGAGTCTCCAGGAGCTTCTCTGGGCTGGTGTTCAGAGAAGAACTGGTGTTCAACAGCTTTGCCAGATGCTTCACATAGCGGGATATGTGAAACCTGGTTGTGGGGCGGAGCAAGCTGTTCGGATCGGCCGCAGACCGATGGACCATGTCTGCGTAGTCTGGATCCACGAGCCTCAGGATGTCCTTGTCCCCATGATGATACTGCAGCAAACTATCAATAGCGTCTTTCATGGGAAGAGTCCAGCGTGTGTGGTCCAAGACAAACACTCCACCACCAGTCTTCATGGGTCCAGTGCGGGCACTCCTCGGCGAGGACTTCAGCGGCAGGGGCAAATCTCCAGAGACGTCTGGAACACAAACAAAGCAATAATGCATCCTTAGTAACTCATATTATCGCGATATGGGCTATTGAGAAAACACATTAATATCCATCCCTTAATAACAGAAAGTAATATTTAACACATCAAAAGATTGAGATACACTGACCACAACCTAACTAAATCTATTTATTTTCAATCATTCGAAGGCCTTAATTCCAACATGGCGCTCTGAAAAACACGATTATCGTTGACCCGCCCACTGATCTTTCAGGATCCTGGTCATCCTCTGCTGGAATCTCCTTTACATGTCCAGCAGCAGAGAGATGGAAGCTGACAGGTGGCGCAGGGGGAAGCGACGGCACAGCAGTCGCTGTTGCCCAGCTGGAGGAAGGTGTTGCCCCAGGAGCATCGTCTGGAGCGGGAGGGGGCACAAGAGCCGAAGGATCCCTCTTCTGCATTTTGTGTTTGTCCCAGTCCAGAGGGAGCGGACGGCAGCCCGGTTCTCTGGACTCCAGCCCAAACCTTTCTCCAGTGTCTCTGTCAGAGAGGCGGAACGCAGGGCACTTGTCTTGTCCCGTCACTGCCATGGAAGCAGAGTTCAACTCCCACATTGAGGCAGGGTCAAAGACAGCAGGGAGGACGGCGCCGGGCTTCTTCGTGTCTACCGGTCGCTGAAAGTTCCACCGCACAACGCCGGTCATGGCCTGGGCCTGGAACAGTTCAGGGGAGACCTGAGTACCCGTGACCCACTGGGCCTGCTGGAAATGGTAGCCCTCCTGCTGAGATGTACCACGGACAGGGATCCAGACGGGGACTTTGGCACCTTCGCCCGCTACGTGGTTTAGCTGAAGGGTCCCTCCGTCCCTGTCCATTATCCCCTCAGACAGTTCTGGGTCACTGAGGCAACCACGGAGGATGTGAACCCTCTGAACGCGCCACGTCTTCAGCATGGATAGGGTTAGGGTTAGCATGGAGCATTTTTCAGTTTGAATGACGGCAAACAAAGAAGATGGCTGATCTCACCTGTCCATCCAGTGGTAGCCGGCCTTTTCCACCCCAGCGTGGCTGTACCTCTGGGCCATTCCTTGCTACATCGGATGCAGGGACCTTTCTGTCTCAGCCTGAACCATCACCCAGGACACAATGAGCCAGTTCTCATTCATCACTGCGAAACTGGACATGTCTCCAGATGCCAGTGT